>NW_005353510.1:585716-668703 GCF_000412655.1 Myotis brandtii | reverse complement strand
GCATACATATCCAAATCGCAATTATGTCAACAATGTGTAACTCCATCTAGTGAAAAAAAAATCATATTATTAACTGGTATACCTGGTAAAGCTCGTAGATGTGTTTCACAAAAGATTTCAAAGAATCCAAATAAAGAAAAAGCTTAGGAACTATGTATTTGATGTTTATCTCACCTGTGTGGTTAATAACTTCTGAAAATTTATTACCTGATAATTTAAGATTGTATTTTATTTTTCCTTTCCTTTTATTTATTTTTGCCCTAAAACTACCTATTTCAAATTTCAAGAGGTGGTCCCTAATTCTTGCATACCATTCCGATTTAATTCAGTTTCAAGGAGAATTATCTATTGTGTTTCCAGGGCTGTGTTTTTAGTATTCAAAAGAAATCTAAATCACATTTCCTGTTCTCAAGGTATTCCAAGTCCTGTGGAGAGGGCAAGGCTAAACAGAAAACATGTTTGTCTGAGAGGATATGATTACTGCTAAAATGAATTACATGGCTAAGAGGTGCTACAGAGTCCCATGTATGCCAAGATTTGGTGAAAAATCATAGTTTATTTACAAAGGAAAGAGTCCTGATTCTTGTAGTCTGCCGACATGTGTTGGTTTCCCTAACAGAGTGGACCACCCAGGTGTCTTTCTCTAGCTTTGCTTTGCTGGACCTGGTGACCAGGCCCACACACAGAGACAGGCTCAGAAAGCAAGATGCTGCTCAGGTTGACCATCTGTCTAGGTTTTCCTGCGGCATGGGCAAGTCCAGCGTGATCGTGGATGCTCAAAGGTCAGCTCACGAGGAGCTATGAGGAGAGTGTCCAGAGCTGTCACGAATCTCCACTCCCAATGCCCCTGGTAGTCAGGGCTATTCCTGAAATCAGAGCAGATTTCTTTTGGCTGAGCGGAGCCTGGCACTGGAAAGTGCTCACTTATTGGTCTATTTTTTTTTTTTCATTTAACCAGATTCTAGGTAGAATGGTCAGGAGTGAGATGACCTTGTGGAGAATTAGCCAGAGGCATTGCTCCCCAGTGACCCTCCAGGTCATATTAAAATTCTCATTTAGAACAAGTATCATTCAGATGCCCAGGTAAAGATAGAGTTTGGTAAAGGGATGTAGGTAAGACATCATCTTCTCAGCCTGATCTTTTAGAAAGGAAATCAGATTTACTGTGTTAGGAGAATAAAGTCTTCTTTGGGAGAAATAATAGCAAATGGTAAAGAAAAAAATGTGAAATTCTGAAAGGTGTGTCGCTGAGCCTTTCTAGGCTCAGAGCTCTCCTTCTGTTTCCTGTTGGCTTGTGGGCAAGGGGCCGCTGCTGTTTCTTATGATCCACGAATGTGAAAAATATTGATTTGTAAGGGATCCCAGAGGCTCTAGTGAAATTAATGTGATTTTCATAAATATAAATTGTATCAGAACTGTTGTCATAGAAACTTGAGTGGAAAGAACAGCAGAAGCATGAACAGAGGAGGAATCTGTGGTCAGTTTTGGTTCAGATTGTATGGCCTCCTGAATCTTACTGCCAGGCCCTGATCTCCTAATATGTAAACCTCATCAGATGGCCTGCCAAGAAGTTCAGCGCCTTGAATCCCCAGCCCTAAATTACCTCTCCAGATGAATTTGGAATTTGCTGTCAATCCTCTACCCCATCACCTATCAAGCTGAATTCAATTACCACCCAAGCCCCTAAACCAGTGTTTCTCAAACTTTAGTGAACAAGACACAGATGGCTGGGCCACACCCCTAGGGTGGCACCACCCCGAGAGTGAGATGGCCTTGTGGAGAATTAGCCAGGGGCATTGCTAATAAATTCCCTGTGTTGCTAATAAATTCCCAGGTAATGGTGGTGCTGACCCTACAGACCTGGAGAGCACCCTTCAAAAGCCACAGCCCCATTGCCTCTACTCTGGACACCAATCCACTTTATGTAAAATGAATCACTATGAATGTCTTCTAATTTGGGGCATGTCCTGTACTGTGCTGTACTGGTTATTATCTTGAATTAGGAAAGAGTATGTATTTCATAAGCTGTGTGTCTCTCTTGCTACCACAGGGCCTTTGCACTCTAGAAAAAGATCAGAGTGCCCTTGTTAAGTCAGGAGGAAATCAGGCAGAAGACATGCCTGGAAGCCCTGGGGTGTGTGTTTGTGGACCCCACAGAGCTATTTGCATCAGGGGGAGTCCCTGACTCCCTTCTTCAAAGCACCCTTCCTTTTGCCTTCTATCTCTTCCTTCCCTCTGACAGCAGGACTTCTGAGTCAGATAGCCCTGGATTTGAACCCAACTGTGACACTTACAGACTCCACAGCCTGTAGTAACTTGGTTAACCTAAGTCTCAGTTTTCTCATTTCTGAGACATGGGACTAATAATTTCTAATTTACAGATTGCTTTTTAAAAATATATTTATTTATTATTTTTCTTGATTTCAGAGAGGAAGAAAGAGGGAGAGAGAGACAGAAACATCAATGATGAGAGAATCATTGACCAGCTGCCTCCTGCATGCCCCCTATTAGGGATTGAGCCCACAATCTGGGCATGTACCCTGACCTAAAATCCAACCATGACTTTCTGGTTCATGTGTTGAAGCTCAACCACTGAGCCACATCAGCCCAGCCAGATTTATTTTGAGGACTCAATAAAAGAATGCGTAATGATCCTGCTTGCCACACAGTAGGTACTTACTCATACAGTATCTATTATTTATTATAAGTGCAAATTTGGGTGACAGCACACCATGTAGTTTGCTCTGCACCCTCCAAGAGTGACCCTTGGTGAACGCTTGCCTATAAATTACTCCACCAGGTTTGACAAACGGCTGCAGGATAATCTGTGAGACACTGCACCTTTCCCTGAATATCAGTGACCCTAATTTCTGCCAGGGGGATAAATCTCCTTCCATTTTAATATAATTTCTCAGGAGTCCATGAGCAGTAGGAACGCCACTGCAGGAAGCCTCTGGAAACGGCAGAGCTGAGAGTGGGGAGCGTCCCCGAGGGCCCGTCTGGAGATGATGCCTGTGTACGGTGACTGGGAACATTTAGAACCTGCAACAGTAGGAATGCGGTGGGGAAGGCAGGGGAGTTAAATCTCTGGAGCCTCCCCCACACAAATCAATCACAGAGGAAATAGGCATTTAAGGGAAAAGTTCCTTTACAATGTATTTCTATTTGTATTTCTATTACCTCATCTCATAAATCTCATTCCCTCCTAGTATGATTCCGTGAGCAGAACAGCCCAGATCTTTTTCAGCCTCTTAATGGGTTCATTTTTCGACTCTGTGAGACAGACAAAGGGGTCTTGGAATCCACCAGATGGGGCCGGGAGCAGGTTAGAGGACCGACAACAGGGTCCCTTCAGACTGAGCACGAATGATGCGAAGCTGACCCCCCCAAATATCTGCCAGTGACTGGAATTTTCTACTTTCGGGCTGAAGGAAGAAACCCAGGCAGTAAACATATGCTTGCAGGTCCACATTCTATCTTATTTAAGACTCTGTTGTTTCATGTTCAGCATTCGAGTGCCCTGCATTTTACTGGACAAGCACGGTGGTCTTTTCCATGAGCACCGCCATGTGCAGGAACTTCCCACATTTTAGCTTCCAAACTGCACCTCCCCATTTGCCTCCTGTTCCCCAAATCACACGAAACTGGGTGATACTTGGTTTGGGAAATAGAATCATTGCAACATATGCCCTTCGTTTTGTAAATGAGGAAATGTGGGTCTTACTCCAGGTTGGTGCCAGCATCAGGGAGCTGATATCTAGTTTTTATGGCCTTCAATACACGACTCCCTTCTACTACACTATGCAGCTCACACTTTCATTTTAAGCTTTTAGAAGAATATTTCAAAATTAAAAAGGCTTTTTGATCCTGACAGTACATCCCAGACCCAGTTCTCTGTCTGATTGGAGAGAAGAAAAATAAAAATTTAATGATGATGTTCATAACTTCATGGAGGCATTCTCTTATCTCTATTTTGTCAATTGAACTTTTATTTTTTGAATCAGCATATCCAGTTCTTTACATGCAGAATATCAGGTCTGACCTGTTCTTGCATTCAAGAGAGGTTGATTGAGTCAAGTCTTGGAACCTCTACTTGGTACAAAACAAAGTATTTCCCAGGGCTAGTGAGATACTCAGAAGTCTTCTAGTCTAGGTGCAGCACCTGCTAAGTTCCAGGAAGTACACTAGGTATTAGAAGTTAATAAAAATATATAAGGACCTCGCTCCCATTGAACTTACAGTTGAGCTTAAATGCCCTGACCGAGAGGGTCCAAGAAAGGCTCTCGGGCTGTCCTGCTCATAAGGAGCCCACGTTTAATTAAATGACCATCTCTCCCAATTAGCTATGAAAAACACAGCTTGTGTAACTATGTCATTATCACTTCCTGTCTGGATTAGTGTAATCCACGATATGCAGGCCTTCTGTGCTCCAGCATTTCCTCTGGGGATTTGCAACTTGTGCAAAACCCCAGCTTTAGAATGCTGGCTGGAGCCAAGACTTCATTACTCACGCTCCGCCTCTGCCAAGCAAAGTGCACGAGCTTCCTTTACAGGGCCGTGCGCGCTGCAAACGTTCTGAAGTGAAAGGCTAAGCAGAAATCTCTTCCCCAAACCAGGGGCTGTCTCGGCAGCTTAGTATACACTTCCCTCACTCCCAGCAAGAGTTGGCAAGTGCCAGCCCCAGACTACATGTTTTTCATCTCTCATTCTTATCAAGAGAAAGCTAGACAGTGTAGCAACGATTCAGACCCTCAGTGGGATTGACTAGACTGCTTCCAACTCTATAATTCTGTTTTTCTAGAATAGCCACTTCTTGGGGGACTCCCTCCGGTGCGACACCACAACTGTCTTTATGCCCACGATATCATTCTTTCAATTGTAAATTCACTTTTTTTTTCAGAAATGAAATAACACTGGAGATCATTTGGAAATATTTCAAATGAGGAAACTGAAGCTGAGAAAGACAAGGTCACACCTAGGATTAGAACCCAAGTCTCCTAACTGATCGAAAGAGGCACTGTGTCCTCTCTAATAAACATTTCATATTCCAGTGACCTGGGTCATAGGGCTATAGCCTCCCTTTATATTTTCAGAAGAAGCCATTTTTTTAAAAACACTCACCCAAGGATATTTTTCCCATTGATTTTTAGAGAGAGTGGAATGGAGGGGAGGAGGGGGGAAGAGAGAAACATAATTGTGAGAAAGACACATCGATTGGTTGCCTCCCACATGAGCCTGACCAGGGCCAGAGATCAAACCTGCAAGCCAGGTACATGTCCTTGACTGGGAATCGAACCAGAGACCTTTTGATGTGAGGGCCAACACTCTAACCACTTAGAAACACCGGCCAGAGCAGGAGCCATTTTTAAAAATCTATAGACTGTCTGACTCTTTGGTGCTGTTATGGAAAGGGTCCTGGATGCCAAACACCATCTCTCACTGGTAATATTGCTCAAGTACTCAAAATAGATGTTCAGGGCCAGATCAGGAGGGAAGCCCATTAAAGGATGTTGCAGCTTCTGAAAATGCTATCAGGCTTTCGCAAAGGCACGCTGCATGAGACAGTTCAAAGAGCATTACATTGCCTTCTGGTTATGGGTCACTCCGTCTCTGTGAATCTAGTCATGAACTCACAGAAATTCAGAGCTGGGAAGGACTTCAGAGATCATCTTGTCAGTTCCTTCAGTTTAAAGATGAAGAAAGCAAGACCCAGAGAATACGAGATACTTACCCCCAGGCTATAGAACTAGTGATGAGAAAACTGGCCTGTCCTTTCTCCCATGTCACATTGTCCTGGAACCAAAGGCCAATGACACCAGATATAGCCACTGGTTCTTCCATCCCAGTATTGTACCAACAATGCTCTCACCATTTAGCTCTTTATATGAAACTAGAGGCCCGGTGCACAAAATTCATGCACAGGGGTGGGGGTTGGGGGTGTGTCCCTCCAGCCCAGCCTGCACCCTCTCTAATCTGGGACCCCTCAAGGGATGTCCGACTGCCCGTTTAGGCCCAATCCCACCGGTCAGACATCCCTCTCACAATCACTCACCTGCCTGCCTGCCTGACTAGTGGCCCGGTACACGAAATTCAAGCACATTAAAAGGGGATTAATTAGAGGAAATATTTTAATATTGCTTTTTGCCCTTTCTCTATAATAGAAGTGTCAGAGATGAAAGAAAATTAGTAAAATGTATATGAAAATCTTCCTCCTGTCAGAGTCTGGGGTGCACCATGGGACCCAGAGTCAAGTCCCCGCCCACCCATGGGCACCTCAAAATCCCTCAAGACCCAGACCCAGTCGGCCCCACCCCCATTGGGTGAGATCCAGACCCGGCTGGCCCCACCCTTGTCAAGCCCCGCTGGGTGGGGGGCGCAGCCTCAGGTCCCCCAGTGTACCCTCAGGTTCCCCGGCCCGGCACCAAGGCAGGGGGTACGGCCTGAAGTCCCCCAGTCTGGGCCGGGGTGAAGGACATGGCCTGAGATCCCCACTGGGCGGGACTGCAGCCTCAGGTCCCCCGGCCGGTGCCGGGAGGGGGGGCACAGCCTCAGGTCCCCTGTCAAGCCCTGCCAGGTGGGGGGTTCAGCCTCAGAACCCCCATCAAGCCCCTCCTGGTGGGGGGTGCAGCCTCAGGTCCCCCGGCCTGGGGTGGGGGGAGCAGCTTGAGGTTCCCCACCACTCAGGAAAAGAAAGAAGCAAACCACCCTGTCATGGTCAAGTCTGAGATCTGATGCTCACCGTTCATCAGATGCCCTTGATGTATGATGCTTAGACAGATAGTGTGGCACTGTCATAAGTAAAGCCAGTGCAAAAAATGGCAAATTCTACTCTAAGGACCATAAGCCTCTCTACAGAATTGATTAGGGGAGAAAGCTACCCATTCTTTTTATTTTCCTCTTCACTGAACTTGTGCAACGTTATTTCCCCAAATGTCTGCTGCCTGGAACTTCCAAGGGCAAGAACTTTATAAAATAACATTTTAAAAAAATTTATAAAAATCATACATAATTATGGAAAATTTGGAAAATACAGAAAGCCATCAAGAAGAAAACAAAATCGATCTATATATCTATCATCTATAGATAAATACTGTTAATTTTTTTCAAATATATCTTACCAATATTTTACCTAGGCATGAATATATACATACTGCTTTGTAGCCTGATTTTGTGCTTTTTCACATTACAATTTAACAGGACCATTGTTTTTCCAGAGAGTGATCAAACTTCAGTGAGCAACAGAATCACCTGGAAGGCTTGTTTAGAATACTGTGTTCCAATTCCAACTTCTGGTATAGTACCTCTAGGGCAGTGGTTCTCAACCTTGGCTGCACATTAGAATCACCTGGGAATCTTTTTAAAATCCTGATTTCTGGGCCTGATCCTCCGGAAATTCTGTTTCTTTGTTCTGGGGGTGGGGCCACAACATTAGTAACAAAGAAACAGAATTTCTGGAGGATGAGGCCCGGAAATCAGGATTTTAAAAAGATTCCCAGGTGATTCTAATGTGCAGCCAAGGTTGAGAACCACTGCTCTAGGGTAAAGATCCCTAATTTGCATTTCCAACAAGTTTCCAGGAAATATTTATGTTGCTGGTCTGGGGAACACACTTTGAAAACCATGGTTGTACTACAGCATAACTTAAAAAAAAAGGCTGTATTCTATTAAGTGGGTGTGGTATAATATAGGGGTGAGCAGGTGAGTGGAGAGAGATTAACCAAAGAACTTAAATGCATATATACATAACCCATGGACACAGACAATAGTGTGGTGAAGGCCTGGAGGGGCGAGGACAACAAGGTGGAGGGAGTCAAAGGGGTGGGTAGGGGGACATCTGTATTACTTTGAACAATAAAGATAAATTAAAAAATATAGGCATTTAAACTTTTCCAAATTTTTCACTGTTATAGGTAATAAAGTAATAAATATATGTTAGCTATCTCTCTGTTTCTTTTATTAAAAAAGAGCTTTATTGAGATGTAATTCACATACCGTAAAATTCACCTATCTAACTATACAATCTTTGACTGCTTCTTTAGGATAAATTCTGAAGGGAATTGCTGGGTCAAAGATTATGAACATTTTTAAGGCTCTTGATACATACTGACAAATTGTCCTGGAAGGTTATACACAATTATTTTCTCACCACAAAGGGTGAGAGTCCCATTTTCTGATTTCCTGGGGCAATCAGGGCATTATAATTTTAAAAACATGTTTGCCAATGTGAAAGGAGAAAAATAGCATTGTATTGTTGCTTTTATTTATATTTCTTTGACTTCGATTGAGGTTGAACATTTTCCCAATATATTTATGTGGCATCAGTATTTATGATTTTGTGAATTGCTCTTTCTTAGGCAGGATATTTGTATAGGTGTCATGGAGAGCACAAGACCATGAGGACACCAGTTATCTTAATGACTAATGGGCACAGGGAATATCATGTAAAATGCCATTTCCCTGCAATTCACATTAAACACCAGTCTCTCTCTCTCTCTCTCTCTCTCTCTCTCTCTCTCTCTCTCTCTCTCTCTCTCTCTCCTCTCTCTTACACACACACATACACACACACACACACATTAAATTTCAGAGGACCTTCAGGCTATGGGCAGCCCCAGGGGAACTCCCACTAAGGCTGCAAAAACACACGAGCTTAAAAACCCCCAACTGAATCCAGTGAGTCAGTTTTAGCGCAATCAGCCAATTGAATTTAGTTAAAGGATAAGTGTTGTAATGTTTATATAGTTAATTTGAAAAGTGGTTCTTTTACTTAATAGGTGGTTCATCTTGTTTTCTGCTCTGCTCTGGGGTGCACAACCCAGCCTGGCACATGCTCCCTCACCCAGTGGAAGCCAGAAAAAGGAGGACCCGAGGAGAGAGCTGTAACTGCTGCTCTTCAAAAAACGTTCCTCACTTGCCACGACAGAGGCCATAAGGCCGAATACCAATAGCTGAGGCTTTGGTGGAGAAGTTTGCATGCTTGGCCTCTTTGGCCGTCACTGGGGGGAAAATGTCATGCATATTTTCACAGGTGAAGGAGAGCTGGTGCCCGAAGCACCCAACACCACAAAGGCGCTGTGTTGTAGGTTTCAGCCTGGGGCGTAGTGAGCTGTCTAACATTTCTGAAAAGAGTTGCCTCTTCCTGAAATTCTCCTGAATACACAACAAGGTGACCCTTCCATCAGACCAGCAAGATTTGAAATGACAGTACCTTTTTCTGTTTGATCTGCCACACCGACTGCTCACTCCCTGAAAGTCATGCACTATGAGTAGTAGTTCCTGAGTCCTCTTCTCCTCCCCCTTCATACTCTCTCCTTGAGGGATGTTTTCTGCTCCTCCGCCTTCCCACTCTGATGCTGGTGGTGCCAAACACCATGTTTCCATCCCAAACCTGCTCCTCAACCCTCTAGATAAAAGCCTTCTGGGAAGTTATCTTCATTGGAAAGACCCATGGATGATGCAAACCTACCCTGTTCAAAACAGAACTCTTCCACTCTCTCCACGTTGAACTTCTCCTTCTTACATTCCTATTTCCATGAATGGTATCACCATCTATGTTAGAAAATCATGAGTCGTACCTGGATATTCTGTATTCACTTGGTCCCTGAATCCTGCCTACCCTGGCTCAGGCATGCGTCTCCTAACGCCCTCCCTCCCTCTTCCCCCTGCCCCTGTGCATTAACTCAAACCCTCCTAATCTCATGCCCCCAAACCCTCACCCCTTCTAGCTGGCTGTCCTCTTAGTAGACTTTCTTCACTCACATCCACTTTATACCTTCAACACTGGCCTCCAGAGGTGTCTTTCCATTAAGGAAATCTGATCCTGTCACTTCCCTGCCTAAAGTCAGCTGCTTGGAGGACCACTTTGAATTCTCTGGGGTGATACATAAGACTTCACTACCACCTTCTTCCCTCCTCACTTCACTCCCACCAATACCCCTCCCTGGCAAGCTTCCTTTGTAGTCACATCAAATCTGTGTTCTCAGAACAAGCTATTTTTAGCCTTTTACCCCTCCAGGTTGTATGTATTCTCCTTCCTCTTATTTGTCACCAAATTTCCTCCTTATCCTTCAAGGCCAACTGAAATGAATCACCTCATTCATTAATTCATTCACTCATTCAACATGATTATTTTTAGCATCGGATATTGGTTAAATATTGTGCTAAGTGAAACCAAACAGACAGGATCTCTGTTCTCATGGAGCTATACGTTTTTATTGAGCCTTTTATGACACCTTGAGCATTAATAATTTCCTCCTTATCCCTATAGCATTCTGTTCACAGCCCTATTATAGTAGTTAATCAACCATCATGTAATTGCCTACCTAGAGGTCTGATGTCCTACTTAGAGGTCTTGAATTCCTGAATAGACTATGAGCTCCTGGGGCTGGGGGTGGAAGGGTTGCAGGAATGACTGAGTCTCACTCATCTCTTTTCGAGGAGGCTATTCAATGTAGTGGTTAAGACGGGTTATGGAGTCGACTATAAGGATTCAAATTCTGCCTCTACCATTTTTAAGTTCTGTAAACTTGGAAAATTTTTAACCTCTCTGTGTTTGTCCCTCTGTTAAATGAACATAATAGTAGCAACATAATAGTAGTAAAATAAAGGACTTAATATATGAAAGCAATTACTATAGAATATAAGTGCTCTGTTTTATTAATTCCATTATGGCACCTAAATAAGCCCTCAATAAAATGTGACTGAATGAATGGGTGAATGTTATTTAAAAATAATAAGATCCATCTATCTATTATCTATCTATCTATCTATCATCTATCTATCACCTATCTATCTATCATGTCAAAGACCGTATTATCTCAGTCACAGGTATGAGAATGGTCAGGCCAGATGAAACCCAGACAGCCCAGGGAATTGATGTTCATCATTAGTGTGCTTTAAAATCTCCCAAGGAACCTAATATAAATTCACATTCTTGCCTCCTTTCTGACTTAGTATTTTGGAGTAGATCTCAGACTCTGTAGTACTAATAACACTGTGTGAATGGATATTCCTTGGGCCACACTTTGAGAAATACTAGCCGTGGTGAGATAACTTGGACTCCTTTGCCTACTGAGGGTCCCAGAACTACACATTGTCCCCCGAGCAAAGGGAGTGGAGGGGTCCTGCTGATCAAGGTGACACTGTGCCATGTGAACCTCACAGGATCCTTCTGTGAAGATAATCAGTGAAGGAATGAAGTACATAAAACGCATTAGATGGAGACCAGCTACAAAGACATAGGAGTCATGAGGTGTGCTGATTGGTGGGTGAATTTGAAAAATTTCTGAGTAATCCCACTTGGGTTATTTCCCAAGAACCAGCAACAGAGCAATGGTATTTGGAATACACAGGTGTTGCTATTCAGGGTTGGGCTTTATCATTAGTTTCAAGTTGGGTTAATTTATTATTATGAGTCTACCACAAATCACCTTTTTGACATTTGGCAGGTCACCTTGCCCTTCTAATCCTCTCCTTTATGTGATAAGTGGGTTGGGTTAAAGTTTTGGAGCCTTCCATCCTGTTGTTCACTGATTCCTGTGCTGGGAATTGCAAACCACGGACTGAGGCCTGAAAGAATCAATGCCTCTCCTAAGAGAGAACAGTTTACTCTGTATTAACCTCAGAGTCAGTTTCCAAATGTCAGTCAACAGCAACACACCTGGACGTTTAAAGGTGAAGAGAAAGTGCCAGCTCCCTTGAGCATCCTGAGCTAGCACTTGGCTGTAATAGGAACAAAACAGCACACCTGGAACAAAGAGCCACTCTCCTCCCTCCTGCCCTGCCTGCAGCCAATCTGCTCCTCCCAGCACTTTCTCCCCGGGCTGCGCCCTCCTCTCTCAGGCCCTGGAGAGGGGCAACCCAGGGGGCAGGTGCTTGAGATGCTCCTTCCTAAAGGGTCTTGCTGAGGCCAACTGTAGGAAGTCATCTGGTCACACCCTTGGGAGCAAATCTCTTCACGCCCGTTTTTCTGGAAATCCAGCTCTCATTCTTTCCTTTATTTCTGTTCCGCCATTGTGATTTATAATAAGAAATATACATCTGGTCTTTGTTCTTGTTTCTGGCGGGGAGCTCCTAAAACTCTTGGAATTTCCTAAGTGACAAGAGCAAAAAAAAAAAAAAGGGTCTTTTGTTATGTCAATGAGGTAACTTTTGGACCCACCTAAGGTTGGGAGCTGGTTGCCAAGAGAACCAGCATGTGATTAGAGGGTTGGAACTTTTAAGTCCCACCTTCACCCCCTCACCCACTCTCACCTCCTGGGAAGGGGGGAGGGGCTGAAGATTGGGGTCATTCACCAATGGCCAATGATTTAATCAATCCTGCCTCTGAATGAAGCTTTCACTAAAACCTTGAAGGATGGTGTTCATGGATCTTCCAGGTAAATGCACAGCGGAGATTCAGGGGTAGTAGCACACTCGGAGAGGACATGGAAACTCCCCAGCCCTGTCCCCATACCTTGCCCTATGCATCTCTTCCATCTGGTTGTTCCTGAGTAATAACTTTTTATACTAAATGGGCAATCTAGTAACTAAGATAATCTACTAAAACCTTGAAGGATGGTGTTCATGGATCTTCCAGGTAAATGCACAGCGGAGATTCAGGGGTAGTAGCACACTCGGAGAGGACATGGAAACTCCCCAGCCCTGTCCCCATACCTTGCCCTATGCATCTCTTCCATCTGGCTGTTCCTGAGTAATAACTTTTTATACTAAATGGGCAATCTAGTAAGTAAGATAATCTGAGTTCTGTGAGCCTCTCTGGCAAATTAATTGAATCCAAGGAAGGGGGAGGGGTCTTTGGAACCTCTACTGGCCAGCACAGGTGATGACCTGGGCCTGTAGTGAGTAGGAGGGAGGGGAAGGGACAGAGTTCTTAACCTGTGGGATCCGACACTATGTCCAGGGAGTGTCAGAACTGAGTTGAACCGTAGGACACCCAGCTGGTGTTGGAGAATAGCTTGTTGGTGTGGGAATCCCCCACTTTCCTATATCAGAATTGGTGTCAGAATTGTAGCTGTCAATGGGAGAAGAAAAAAGAATGGGAGATAAGTAAAGCTTGTATTATTCCTGTGTTTAAGATGTGGCAGCATCTCTCGTCTTGAGTTATTTTGGTTACTATTGTGTGAGTGATTATATGTTATATATATTATTACTATATGAATTATTATACAAAGAGAGTGGCGCACAGCAGAAGTGGCTGTTTCAGGAAGACCCAGTTTAAGAGGGTGTAAGTGCACTCAGTTCCTTTTCCTGGGTCAGGGCGAATCGTGTGGGTGGAGCGCAGCTCTCTCCAGCGTCTCCTTGGCTAGTGTTTTCCAGGCTTTTAACAAATGAGGAAATCCTAGCCTCTCATTATTTCTCCTCCCTCTGCCCCATATCATGTGGTGACAGACTTTTCTTCCCAATTGCATTAATTAAGTAATAATTAATGTTTTTCCATTTAAAAATTAATCAAAGACACAGATAACAGCTAATCAATGCTTCTCATCTTCAGCAGAGTGCCAGTATAATCATTTTTATCATTTCAGTGAAAAGCACTGAAAATTGGCCTCTTGCGGAGTTTATTCAGTCTTATCACAGATACAGTTTGCCTGCGGACGGAGCTTTTTAGAAAATTGAAGCTAGTTCCAGAATCCCCATTATGCCTCACACTCTACATTTTGACAGGAAGCTAAGCAAGGTGAGCATAGGTTCCCTTTATTCATAATGAGAGGTGAGATGGCTGACGAGTGGATTACCAGGTGGTGAATGACAGCAGAATTTCTTGGCGAAAGCACCTGGCTGAAAGCTGTGGGGAGAAAGGGTGAGAGAGCAGTGTGGCTTCTGTATGTAGTTTCACTTCTTTCTCTACTTTTGAGTGGGTGCAACCTAGTTTAGCCTTCTGTTCAAACTTGTCTGTCCTCTTTCTCACCTCCTTTCTCCTCTTCCTCCTTCCTCTTGTCCCCAAGGTAATTGATGGTGGAAACAGAGAGGGGATGGAGGTAAAACCCACCTCAGGGAAGATGGAACTGGCCTGTGAGATTGTGCGTGAGTTAAGGAAGGAGAATAACACAATATACCCTGTCTGTTATTATTAACAGCCGAATGGTGCCATATCGCCTTATCACGCAGGTTTTTATGGTCGCCTCTGACCCAGCTCTTGTTTCTCTGCCTGACTAGTTTCCCTGGTGCTTAAAGACTCTGCCCATTCAGGGTAGGTGCTCTCCTCTGTGTTCCCAAGACATTGTATATTGTATTTCATCGCTGGTTTATTTTTCTGAGCCTCCAACTCTACTCTGCAACCTATGAGTGTCCAGTGCCTCAGTAAAATGTCTGCACATGACTGATGTTCAACAAATGCTTTTTAAAACAAATTAATAGCTACATGTGTAAATAAACGCCATATGAAGGAAGTGTCTCTTCTGACTGTCAAGGCATGCACGAGACTAATAAAACAGAAAATAGGTACTGTCCACGTTAACAGTGTCCCAAAGCCCAATCAAAAGAGTCAAGTCAGAGCTGGAGATAGGATGATGGTAGAAACGAAATCCTGAGGGGCAGTGGCCAAGGGGTAGGGGTGCATGTAAAGGCAGTCAGGCCACAAGGAAGGGGACTGAGGGTTGTGCTTTCCTGAAGGGTAGGGGCCTCTGCTCGAGGACCTTGCCCGCATCCTCTCCATCTTCAACACCGTCCTTCTGAAGAAAGAGGACTGACACTAACCCTTCCATCTGACACTTCACTAGATTGCTACCTCTTTGATTGCAGGGACCATGCCTTCCATGCCTTTGATATGCCAACAATAACTTCCCACAGTGCCCTGTAGAGAAAGAGACTTAGGCAGAAAGTGCCAATTTGACTAAAATTACAGTGTATTCTGATAAATAGGGTTGAGGCCTTGGTCCTTTTTGTACACTGATGTGTCCCCAAAATCTAGACTTGTGCTCGTCACATAACTGGTACTCAATAATACTTGTGAATGAATAAATTTTAAAACCTCATAGCAGGCCATGGTCTCAATGGCCAGAATTGACAAGTGTTTTCAATTAACCCGCATGAAGGTAGCTCATAGCTCACCAGCAAAGCCAAAGGAGATAATAAACCTTAATCCAGGGGCATTCATTACCTACGCACACCAGAGGCCCCTTAGTGGCATTTAGACCGTCTCCTACTTGGGTGACTTGTCTGCTCATTTTTTGCAGCAAGAAAAGCCAGGTCCCTTTTCAAGTTATGGGAGGGGGGGAGAGCTTTTCTTCCCTCAACTGGTCATGAGCCCTTTTACCTGAGAGGTAAGACATTAGGATATTGAAAACTCATGTGTTAGTTCTAATACCTGAGAAGGGAAGCTCTGTGTCCCTTAGACAAAGATGACCACATTTCAAAATGTAGGGTAAAACTCCCCCTCTCAAATCATGCATTTTTTGTTCTCCAATGTTATCCTTAAAAACAATGCGATGAAAACACAATACGGTAGTGCAATAAATTTCACACGAAGCGGTGTCTGTGTTAAAGGCATTTACAATCCCAGAGAGCGTGCGTTTACATTTCACTTGTCCCGCGGCAACACCCTATGAATCCACTCAGCTGGTTTTAATATACTCTTTTAAAAGGTGGTGGGAATGTCTTTTGGTGGATACATTATGGAATGAGAGACCCTTACACCACGAACTTAACACCAGCCACGCACATGTGCAGGGATGGAAAAAACTGAGTAATTCCCTCTCAGATGTTTTCCAGCCTCTCAGCGTGTACAACACCACAGGCTGAGTGGCAGCCAAAGTGCAAAGTGTGGATATCGTTCTAATGGGCATCCTTCTTGCCAGTTGCCATGGATGATAAGATTCTACTTCCTTCCTGACATCCTTCCCCTCCTCTCACCCAGCACAATAATTTTTGGATTCGTGCCTATGCAAACATTCCACACCTCCTCCCCTTTGCCACAGGCTCTGAAATCCGGGGGCTGTTGGCAAGATGGGTCCCAGAGCACATGGGCACAGACTGCAGCCATCAGCCACAACCATCCTGAAGGAAATGTCTTACCAGCAAAGGAAGAGACTCAAACATAGAGAATGACTTTTATGCGTGTCCTGTGGCACTCAGGACATGAGGGGAGAAAAGTATTCCAAGGAAAGGGGTCTTGTAAGGAAGAAACTAGAAAGAGGAACCGGATTTCTTTCTTTTTTTTCTACTTAGATCTGTTTTTCACATGCGTGTATTGTATGTCTTTATTTACACTCAATATTACTCTGTATTAGTTTCAGGTGTACAACAGAGAGGTTAGACAATCATATACTTTACAAAGTGTTCCCCCGGTATTTCCAGGACCCACCTGGCACCACATGCAGGTATTACAATATTATGGCCTATATTCCCTATGCTGTACTTTACATCCCTGTCACTACTTTATAACCAACGATCTGTACGTCTCACTTCCTTCACCTTTTCCACCCAGTCCCCTTATCCCCCTCCCCTCTGGTGACCATCAGTCTGTTCTCTGTATAAGTCTGTTTCCATTTTGTTTGCTCATTTATGTTATTCTTTAGACTCCACATGTAAGTGAAATCAAGGAGGAGCTGGTTTTCAGTGTGACAATTGCATTTTTAACATGTGCCACGTGAGGGGTCTTGGGGAGCTCTGGAAGTCCGGGACTAGGGCTCAGGGCAGACATCAAGTTTGCCCGGAGATGCTAAGATGTTGAGAGCGACCCACACGGAGAAGGCAGCTCTGGGGGAGGAGAGGGGCAGAAGACAAAGAGCTGAAACTAAACTCTACAGAGCAGCGACATCTAAGAGTTGACATGAAGAATGTTCAGTGAAGGAGGCAAAAGGACTCATGAGAGGAAGAGGAGGTGGAGCAGCTCCTGGAATGCCATGGAAGCTGTGGGAGAAATACTTTCAGGAAGCGAGGAAGTAGGTCATCGGCAATGCTGGATGTGGAGGACGCAAGGACAGAGGTTTCCTGGCTTCCTCTTCTCTCTCCTTCTCCAAAGTCATAACCTAACTCCTCACTTTATTCAGTTCCCGCCTCATTCCAGTATCATTCTGATTAGAATCTCCTCCCCTGAGAGAGGCAGAAGACATATATTCTTGTTTTTGCTCTTTTTTTTTCCATGCAGCATTTTTTCTTTATTGATTAAGGTATTACAAATGTGTCCTTATTCCCCCATTGCCTCCCCCACCCCCCAGTCCTGCCCTCAGCCTCACCCTCACCCCCTGTCGTCTGCGTCCATCGCTTATGCTTATACAGTATATGTTTTGGTTGGTCTCTCCTCCTTACCCTCACCCTCCCCTACCTTCCCTCTGAGGTTTGACGGTCTGATCAATGCTTCTCTGTCTCTAGATCTGTTTTGGTTCATCGGTTTATGTTGTTCATTATAATCCACAAATGAGTGAGATCATGTGATATTTATCTTTCTCTGACTTATTTCACTTAGCATCGTGCTCTCCAGCTCCATCCATGCTGTTGCAAATGGCAGGAGTTCCTTCCTTTTTACAGCAGCGTCGTATTCCATTGTGTAGATGTGCCACAGTTTTTTCATCCCCTCTGTTTTTGCTCTTGGGTTTTTAGAAATGTGGCCATGTTAGCACTGGCCTCTCTTTAGGGCCAGGGGACAGAAGGAAACATGTGTGGAGCGTCTTCGGTGTCCTAAGCACCAAGTGGAGTAAAATGACAATGGAGACATTTAAGCAGCAACGACTGAGAATTGTCAAGGCAAGTACAGGAGATGGCCCGGTCTCCCGCTCCAGTCCTTCCACATGGCACTGTGGGCAGGGCACACCGACCTCTCTTCTTCTTCATTCAAGTAGAACGAAAACCCTGCCTCGCTCACCCAATTGTGAGGACACAAAGGGTCCTAAAGCCTGCAGGAAGGGAAGGCACTATTCGAGGGCTGTCTACCTTATCTGTCCCGGAAGGCTCTTACCAGCTGCATATCCCACATGAAGACTTCCCTGGGACATGCCAATTTACAGTAATTTCCCTTGTCTGAAATTCTATCGTCAACATTGAGACATCAATTATTTTTCTTTATAATTCAAGCGCCCTATGAGTCTGATCTCCTGAGTGAAACAACAGTCCCCTTGAGAAGAGGGAGTGTGTCATATACTTGAGGGATACCCACAAAGCCTAGCATGCATCCAATTAATTGACAGCCCGAATTAAATGCCTCTTGTGGCGCCCGTGAGAATTCTGATCTGTTGCTGCTCTTTCCTTCTGATGGTGGGTTTGTTTTAAGGACCATCTTCTTGATTTGGCCTTTGGCTACAATAATAATCTCGGAGCCCATAAACCCGAAGGCATTGTTTTATAATTGCCATCCAGCATTTTTAAGCTCCTTGGGAAACATGAGGCGAGGCAGCCCCAGCAGCCCCTGCCTAGCATGTTACACAAGCCACACTGTGCAAAGTAACAAGGGGAAGACTAGAGGGAAAGATGGCCCAAACTCCTGAGGCTGACAACTTCTTCATCCGAGCCTGCTAATAATTACCACAGAGGAATATTTATTTTTGGAGTCTTGCATGCGCCTTCATTTCTTCCTCTACTGCTTGTTTTGTGACCCAGAAATTTTTACTATCCTTGCAAGAATAAAGGAGTGTCAGGTTTTCTTGCATAGAGATGCTATTCCTTATCAGAGGATATGAAAACCAAATTAAACCTTGTTCTGCAATTTAAAAACATATCTCAAATGCAAGCCAACAAAAATGTCCCTGGCTCAACTTGAATTGCTTTTTTTGTTGTTGTTATGGAGTGTGAAGCAAACTGCTGTAGTTGCCTCTGGCTGTAAAAACCATGAGGGGTCCACAGACCTTATCACACCTGAGCTTCATCATCCTCTTCCTCCACTTGGAGTGATATTTACCCTTAACACACCAAGGAAATCGGAAATCGCTTTCTTATGCCTGTGCCAACACTCTCTGAGATCTCAGTTCTAATACTCACCTATTGTGAGCGAAAAATATAGGCTGTCCTCAATTCACATGACATACATTTGCCAAGGAGAAAAATGATGCCTCGATTTGCATAATGTTCTATTGTTTCCAATGTGGAATCACGGGCATTATCTCCTTACATTTACCATGGGAGTTAAGTACCATGACCTGAATTTTACAGATAAAGATGAGGGTCAGAGATGTTGTCATTTGCCCAGTACGGAGGAAGTTAGTGTCAAAATACAGGAGTTAACATGGACCTGAACAACAGTGTGGAAGGGAGGGGAGGATGAAGGGGATGGGGGAGGGTGTAGGGGGCATAAATGGTGATTGAAGGTGACTTGACCTGGGGTGGTGAACATACAATACCAGGCACGGAGTGTGCTCAATCATTAGTTCCCTCCGCCTGGTGACATGTCAATCAGGAAAACAGTCTTTGGTGTTGAGGCCCCATCCATCAGCATCACTACATCCGAACTCCCCAAGGGCCCTAGAAACCCTGGAAGAATTAGAGTGACTGGCAGGATGACTTCCATCCTAGAACCTGATGGCCACTATTCTAGGCACTGGAGATACAGAGGTAGAAAAGGAGAAAACATGATGACGTGTTGTAGAACTGTGCACCTGAAACCTGTATAATTTTGCTAACCAGTGTCACCCCAATACATTTAATGAAAAGGATAAAAATGCTACTTTCTCTCATGTCAAAGATCGATGGACGTTTTGGGGTATGTTTTCAAAGAGTTATTAAAAATCAAAACTATATATGTTTAATATCTCATCTGACAACTCATGTTATTTATGACACTGCCAACACAATATTTGCCTTTTGTAGTTCATAAAAAATCGGAAAATTGTTTTTGTCAAAAGTTTGAAAAACACATTATAAAATCAATTTCTTTTTAATGGAAGTAGTGTACTCACTGAATTATTCCCCTCTAAGGAGTTTCTGTGAAAGTAAATAATATCTAAGTGTGATGAACTGATCTTTAAATAAAGTTAGTAGCATCTTGAAAAAAAAAAAGACAACTTTAAGCAAGGTCAAATTCTTTGGCAAGCCCACACTTCCTTAACCTTATCATATTGTCTCCATATCTGTGACATTAAGAACTTAATATCTGTGATACTTCATAGTTATTGAAAGATATGCTTTAAAGTTTAACTTATAAAAGTGAATAAGCTATCCATTATTGAATATTTACCACATGCTAGATACCATATTAGGTGACTTACATAGGTACATTATTGTCCTTGATCCTAACACAGATTCTGAGAGAAAATTCATGCCTTCGGTGTAAGGCCTAAGCTTCATATGGAGGTAGGAGAGAGCTAAGGTGCCCAGGGTCTAACCTGGGGTGCCATTGATGAACAGTAGGGAGCAATCCTTTTGGGTGGGCACACAATTTTCTTGCCACTCAGAAAATATTGGATGCAGCTCTGATCCTATGAGGAGTCCTATGAGAAGACTGAAAAAGTGAAGTTACCCCTAGTTGTAACTGAGCTGTATTAGATGATGATTGATGGACTGGCATCAAGGGCTCCTAATTAAGGCCATCAGGTTCTAGGATGGAAGTCATCCTGCCAGTCACTCTAATCCTTCCAGGGTTTCTAGGGCCTTTGGGGAGTTCGGATGTAGTGATGCTGATGGATGGGGCCTCACCACCAAAGACTGTTTTCCTGATTGACATGTCACCAGGCAGAGGGAACTAATGATTGAGCACACTCCGTGCCAAGCACTATTCTAGGCACTGGAGATACAGAGGTAGAAAAGGAGAAAACATTCCCTCACTCTAATCCTTCCAGGGTTTCTAGGGCCTTTGGGGAGTTCGGATGTAGTGATGCTGATGGATGGGGCCTCAACACCAAAGACTGTTTTCCTGATTGACATGTCACCAGGCAGAGGGAACTAATGATTGAGCACACTCCGTGCCAAGCACTATTCTAGGCACTAGAGATACAGAGGTAGAAAAGGAGAAAACATTCCTGACTTTATAGGACTCATCATCTAATGGGAAATAAATATGCCCTTTCTGGTCCTATTTCAGGCCACAGTGGTCGGAAGAAGCAAGAGTTACATATGTAAAACAGACATGGAAATGTATCAGGAAAATGTCATTTTACTGAAAGCCTCTCCAGATATACTGTTGCTTTAACTCCTGATTGAACCATAAAAGTGGAGTCACCGCCAAATTGCATGGTGTTCTCAATTACCTGAGTTCAGTTGTCACTGGCAGGAGGCCCTTTGAGGATTATGAATCATTACCTATACCATGTTATTAAATGGGAAAAATATGTTATAATAGAATGTGACTGTCAATTTTCAGGGGCATTACAGTCCCCTGGGAATGCACTGCATCACCAGAGGACAGGGATGACACAGGAAGAGAGGAAGAAATGCAGGTGATATGTGAGTTCATTTCTTTTCATAACTTACATGGTAATGAGACAGTTTTTATCCAAAATAACATTAGCAGCATTTGCAGACAAGTATCCAAATGACAGGCCACTGCCAAAATTACAAGGTAGCTTCATGCTTAATATTCTCAATCTGACAATGCGGGGGGATGGGGTTTTACTTGGGGCTGAGTCTCTCTAGGCCATAAAACACACCTAGAAATACACCTTCCTTCATAGGGAGCTGCAAGGACACTGAGCCTGTTTCTATTGTTTTCAAATACCTTTGTTTCTGATCTAAACATTCATCATGAAATTATTAGCAGCTCCAAGCCTACATTTAATCAAAAGACTATCCATTAAAAATAGAAAGGAGGTAGGAGAGAAATGAATATCTCTGAGAGGAAATATGGCTTGGGAATTCGGAATAATTCCTTTTTCTCATGTTGAAAAACACAGACAGTGGTATTTTTGAGGGACTTTTTGAGGGAAGTGGGGAAGGTCGACTATCCTTAGACCTTGGCGCTCTCTCTCTCTCTTTCTCTCTCCCTCCCTGTTTAAATATGATCCTGCATCTGGAATACAATTTAAATCCTGATGAGATCTGCAATTTTATATTCTCTAACTTAAAAAAAAATAAACTGAACTATTAAAATAGCACCCTTTTGTGAGAATCCATCTCCCCTCCACCCCCCTCTCTCTCTGCTGACATGGCCAGGCTCAGAAATCAACACATACAAAACAGTAGGAAGACCACATTAAAAGTGGTTAGAAACACAATAAAAGACATCCGTGGGGCTGTGCAACTCTCAGACAGCTTTATAGGGCGGGATTAGAGATGTGGGCTCGACTCTGTGATAAACTGACGTCGGCTGCCATGATGAGGACTTGGTCACACATCAGTGCCTTGTTTTAATGCCCAGGGAGAGAGAGCAGAGGTTCAGCATCCGACCGAGTGAGGGGCCACCTCCCTCAAATCACCCCGACTTTGATCAGGAGGCAGAGCCAGGGGTGGGACAAATACATTTGATCTGAAGAGTTCAATGTTCCCCCAGCCAGCGTTGGGGGTGACCTTCCTATGCTGTTTCACCAGCCACGGAGAAACATCAGTTAATCTCTGGTGTAGATCGGGACGTGGCCGCGGGAGCGATTCCCTATGAGATGAAAAATGAAGCTGGGCAACCAATCTCCGAAAACGACCAACACCACGAGGAATCAGAGGATGTTGCAAAAGCCAACTTTAATCAAGCTCGATTGCGGTAAACATAAACACATGCAGCTGCGGCGCAATATCTTATTAATCGTCCCCGGTGTTCCAAGAGGCAGGTGTTAATTGTGTCTTGTGCCTCTCTGGATATGTCTGGGACCCAGTTTTGCGGCTACCTTGAACATGAATTAGATGTGAGGAGGAACAAAAGGATCAGGAGGATTTCTAGGCGACACAATCCCTTATAAAAATGACATGGCCGTTGCGGGGAGGAGATAATGCTCGGCCGCATTTTCATTTTGACCCTCTTCTGAAAAAAGAAGCCAATTTTCATAATCGTTGCCCAGTGAAATGGTCAGGCAGAGCTGCGGGCTGTGCACATGCCTGGATTTGATTAGACAGCATCCCAAGAAAGGGCTCATTCTGCTTTTGTCCCTAAGTGCTTACATCTGTGTGAGTGTCTATCAAGTCTGTATTATTCTGCCTGACATTAGATTTCTTCCCAGCAACACAGTACTGCATGTTGTGACAATGACCTTACCTTCTGTACACCTTTCAAATGAAAAGTCATTATGCCAACTGTTACCCTTCAATCTAAAGAGAGAGAAATAGTTCAGCTGTCCAAAAGGAAGGATATGAATGGATGTTAGGGACGCCAGAGAATGGAGAAAATACCCAAGATCCAGTAACAATATCAAAGGGAAACTTGGCTTCGAGGGCCCCAACCTTCCAGTTTTGCTCTTTACCCTCCAGTCTTCTTCCTTATTTCTCTAACTACCTTCCCCAAACTCAACAACCTCAAAGTTTCTGCTTCCTTCCACCCAAGTCTACATTCAGGAATTATCCAATACTGACAAGGGAATCAGATGGCGGGACGCAAATGCAGGTTCCTTCACTAACCAGCTGGTGGCTCTGGACAAGTCACATTCCTACTCCAGGTCTCCAGAGGTTGGATGCTATTTCAGGCTATTTTGGCTGCAAAACAACCCCTCCCCCACCCATCACCCAGTCACCATCACCCCTATCCTAGTCCATCTTAGCATATGTGGCCGAGAAGGAATCCTGGGCAGCCACCAGGATCTGAGATGCTGCTTTTCTCTCCACTTTTCTCTTTCCCATGCTTCACGGCCTCAGGACACCTTTGCTTCTCCTGCTGTGTCTGCCTCCTTCTCCTCTCACTGCCAACTCACCAGTTTTCCCAGAGAATGGCACCTTGGGTTAGGTGTCCATCCATGGCCAGGTAAGACCCTGGCATTGCTGCCAGCATAAGTGGCTTCAAGCAGGACCATTGACTATAAGAAAAACGTAGGGAAAGGCAGTTTCTGTGACCACAGAGATGACAAGATCTCCAAGGTCCCATCTAAAGCTAAGAATCTATGACTTTGAGGAATGAAGTTTTGGGTTCTCTTTTGGAACAATACCAAACAAAGGCAGTTGAAGAATACAGAAGTGTCTAAGAAGGTATTAGATGAAGACCTGGAGAAGGAAGCAGTGATACCCAAGAAGGCAAAGGAAGGCTGCTGTGGGGGCGCGGCATAGTTTCCTATAGGACTGCGGCAATATCTCCACTTCAGACGCTCTCCTGGCAACAGATTCTGACAGTCTTCCCCTGAGACATGGGCTTTATGTTCGCTCCCCTCGCATCAGGCCTGAGCTGTGACTGCTCTGACAACAGAGTGGAGTGGAACTGGTAGCACAGAGGACACAGCTTCTGCTTGGCTCTCTCTTTTGGGGTGCTCACACTTGGAAGCTAGCCACAGGTCCCAGGGAGAGGCCACATGGAGTGTTCTGGCTGACCACTCCAACAGCCATATCCACCACCAAACGTATGAGGGAGGGAGCCTTCAGGTGACTCTGGCCCCACACCAGCCTGCAGGCCCTTCCAGCTGAAGCCAGGTGGACTGAGCACAGCCCAACTGGAGGTTCTAGGGCAGTGGTTCTCAACCTTGGCTGCACATTAGAATCACCTGGGAATCTTTTTAAAATCCTGATTTCTGGGCCTCATCCTCCGGAAATTCTGTTTCTTTGTTACTAATGTTGTGACCTCATCCCATAACAAAGAAACAGAATTTCCGGAGGATGAGGCCCAGAAATCAGGATTTTAAAAAGACTCCCAGGTGATTCTAATGTGCAGCCAAGGTTGAGAACCACGGTTCTAGGGTAAAATAAAGGTTGTCATTGCTTTAAGCCACCAGGTGCTGGGGTGACTTGTTATACAGTTATAGTAGATGGTGATTCCACGGTCTCTGCTAAACTTTTGCTTAAGAAGAAGGCAGATGCATCCCCGGAAAAATAACAAGCCTCATGGTTGAGCACTGAGGCCCGGATAAGGCAGAAGCTGCTTAGCTCCCACCTTGTCCTCTCCCTGGCAATGCCCCTCTTTTAGGGGAGATCTGGGAGCTGGCCACCCTCCAGATCCAGACGATGCTTACACAGTCTTACATATGTTACAAAAACATAAGAATTCCACTTTTCACTGGACCTATACAAACATCAGATAGTACATTTTGTGCAATTATTGTAATAACAACAAAAAAAACCCTCCCATCACTAGGAAAACCTTGCTTTACTGTCTTTTCTCTTTGCCACACCATCCCCCTCCCGCCCCTGCATCTAGCTTTTACAGTATATTATTTGAGAATAAGCCTAAGACACACAAAAAATATAGCTTTTGGTAAAGTGTCAAGACAGATCTGCCATCATATATAAGAACTGTCCTGTCCATAAAGCTGAAAACTTAGCTACAGTAGTCTCATGCATGGGCAACCCATGCTGATGGCCATCAATGACAATCAAATCCCAAACAGAAAAGAAACAGAGTAAAACGATTTGGAGAAAGAGATGTTTGTGAAATGTTTGGTCACTGACAAATTCTTTTCCACCTTTATCCTCCATCATTTTTCCCCCATACAACATCACAAGCAACCACTATCAAATCCAGCAAAAATCTTCCCTTAGATTGTAAATTTCCCCAATGCAGGCTGATGTCTCACTCATGCCCTATTAAATGTATAGAATGATGTCCCCTCTCCCCCACAGTGGTTATAGGGAAAAGAGCCTCGCCAACTTTCAATAGATATAGTGGAAAAACTGATCACAAATGAGAAGACCTCAGTCCTAATTCTGCTTTTGTTAGATGTGTGTGTGTGTGTGTGTGTGCGTGTGTGTGTGTGTTTGAGAGATTCAATGTGCACCTCAGTTTCCACTTCCACAAAATAAAATCTGAGATCTGTCTTACAGCCTCCTAGGTTTTGGTTTGCAACGTTTAACAAACAAGTAATTTTTCCCCCATACAACATCACAAGCAACCACTATCAAATCCAGCAAAAATCTTCCCTTAGATTGTAAATTTCCCCAATGCAGGCTGATGTCTCACTCATGCCCTATTAAATGTATAGAATGATGTCCCTTCCCCACAGTGGGTATAGGGAAAAGAGCCTCGCCAACTTTAAATAATAGATATAGCGGAAAAACTGATCGCAAACGAGAAGACCTCAATCCTAATTCTGCTTTTGCTAGATGTGTGTGTGTGTGTGTGTGTGTGTGTGTGTGTGTGTGCGTGTGAGAGAGAGAGAGATGCATTGTGTACCTCAGTTTCCATTTCCACAAAATAGAATCTGAGATCTATCATAGAGCCTCCTAGGTTTTGGTTTGCACCGTTTACTAAACAAGTATAAATGTACTTTGGCGAGTGTGCTATTCTAGACACATCAAAGCAATGGGTCTGAGGATAATGTCAACCAACTACTATACTAAGTCCTCAACATCGGTGGCAGGTTCTGCAACTTTCAGAAAAACCCCATATAACGAAACCAATTTTATCACAGACTAATTGATACCCACAGGAGACAGATTTCCATGGCATCTCATCAATGTTATAATAGAAAGGCATTGAGCAAAACAAGGTGGAGAATTGTCTGCACGTGAAATTTTAGGTACTCCCAAACCAAATCCTCATGCATGCAATAAAGACCTATTGTGGCCTGACCAGTTTGGCTCAGTGGCTAGAGCGTCAGCCTGTGGACTGAAGAGTCCCAGGTTCGATTCCAGTCAAGGGCATGTACCTTGGTTGCAGGCACATCCCCAGTAGGGACTGTGCAGGAGGCAGCTGATCGATGTTTCTAACTCTCTATCCCTCTCCCTTCCTCTCTGTAAAAAATCAATAAAATATATATTTTTTTAAAAAGACCTATTGTGGGCCCACAGTGTGCAGGCAGATTGCTGGGAACTTAGATTTCCATGGCATCTCATCAATGTTATAATAGAAAGGCATTGAACAAAACAAGGTTGAGAATTGGCTGCACGTGAAATTTTAGGTACTCCCAAACCAAATCCTCATGCATGCAATAAAGACCTATTGTGGGCCCACAATGTGCAGGCAGATTGCTGGGAACTTATCTACATACCAGGTTTCATCCCTCCCCAGGTTTTCTTCCCCTGATGACCTTCCACCATCTAACTGACAGGATCCACCTCTTCACAGACTTAAACCACAAAAGCAAGGCATGCCTACCAGAAGCTGGTTAACTTCAACTCAGCTGGTATCTCAAAAAACTCGTTAGTCAGGACACTTGTAAGTCAAGGCCCCACTGTACCAGTTTTCATCCCTCCCCAGGTTTTCTTCCCCTGAAACTGACCTTCCATCTAACTGACAGGATCCACCTCTTCACAGACTTAAACCACAAAAGCAAGGCATGCCTACCAGAAGCTGGTTAACTTCAACTCCTTTGCTACCCACAGACCATGGCTAGTGTTTTCACTTACAATATTTCATTTAATCCTCATAATAACTCCATTACGCACAGGCCACTATTACTATGTTACAGATGAGAAAACTTAAAATCAAAGCTCTTAAGTAGCTTGCCCAAAGCCACATGGCTAGTGGGAGGGCAGACCACGGATTCACACCAGGTGTTCTCTTCATTTCAACGTGCTCCCATTTGGGGTGCTCCCTCCTACTAGAGTAGCAATGGGATGCAGATCTCCTTGCCTGCTACCAGTGGGACAGTTTTCTTCTTCTTCATAATACCAGTTAATTATGGTGCTGAAATATAAAGCTTTTATTGGAAGCGTTTCTTCTTGAACACCTTTTCTAAAGCTTTTGTATTTGGTATATCTGCTTATATTTTCTGAGATCACGAACTTTGCATTCCTTCATTAACAGGCTTTGTTTTCAGAGCAATTTTAGGTGTACAGTAAAATTAGGTGCACAGAAATCAGTTTCACATAGCCCCCTCCACCTTGCATTGTTTTTACATTCTTATTTTTCTCTACCTCTGTAACCTAATAAATACGTTTTCCATAAATTCCTGTGGTGCCTTTTACTGTCATGTTATCTAATTGAAACTACCATGCCCAATATATTTGCTAGAACCGGGTGTGGGACTCAGAAATAAATCTGTAAATTCGGTTTTCGGACCGACTATGGAAAAGCTACCTGGCATGTGTGAACATCAAGAATTTGCGTTTGCGTTCTGCTAAGCAGCGAGGATGGTGCTCCCAAAACAGCAGGATGGATCTTGTCCCTGGCGAGCAATACCCCAGGGGCAAAGGCAGAAAAACAAATGCATGAACAATGGTAAAGGGGATTTCAACACTTTATCACTCAGTGTCTGCATCAAACCTCGAATTCCAAGTGGAGTGCAAGGGACTCTGAGTAGAGCCATTACTTTTGTATTTGTCCAACCTTTCTAGGATTCTGAAACATTAAAATAAAAAAATAAAGTTTTTCCAGGATGTGCTTTTTGGCACAAAATCACTTGGGGGAGGGTTTGTGATGTTTTTTTTCTCCCCCCAGAGAAACTGTCCTGGGAAGAGGAGAAGCCACATAGCTCCTCTCTCATTTGTGTTGTATTGGTCTAATTGGCACCCGAAGCCATTACATAAAGGCTCTCAAGATTTAAATCTATTAGGTGGAGAGTGAGAAACGGCCCACAGAGGCCCAGCTGCTCTCAGCGGAGTTGCTCCTCACCGTGGTGACAAGGCTCAGAGAGGCTGCAGGCTGCACCCCGCGGCCCCCCAGCCCAGGGACTCCTGTGACATGCGGTTTGCAGACATCATGGGGCCTGGGAGGAGCTGGCCTTCCAGAAAAGGAGCAGCGAAGTGCCGTCACCATGGTGCTTTCTCTAAGGTGAACAGCTGTGGGCTGGCCAGGTGTCCCACTGCAGGTTGTCCTCTCTGGCTAGCCTGTTTCCAATATGTTTTCACAGGTGCCCGCGTGGGAGGGGGGCGCTTTTCAGGGAGGCCTGACTGTGGCCGTGGGGGCTGAGCGCTGGGTCTTCCACAGGAAAACCTGTGTCAAGGAAATGACCCAGGACTGCAGGAATGTTCACACCAGCCCCTCCGCCTGGTTCCTTCGGCCGCAGCTACTGGTTTGGGGTCTAGATCAAAGTGTGGGCCGCAGACCAGCGGCACCGGCTGTCGCGGAGAAGCCCGGAGCTCAGGTCCCGCCCAGACCTGTTGGATCAGAATCTGCATTTTAACGAGACCTGGGACTCCTTCGCACATTACAGTCTGAGAAGCCCAGAAGCACAGACGCACGAATTCCTCCTTGCTGATAGATGGCATGGTTTGCTTGCTTTTTTAATAAGCTGCCTCGTATACCTGCACACTGGAGGAAATGATGGAGCAATATAGCATAATTAGGTTTTGCTCCTAAATGAATTATATATTAGTTTTTACAAATTGCCTACCAAATCACAGGAGAGACAGAGTGCTTGCTGGAGCCCCTGGAAAGAGGCGGTGTGCCAACCTGTATTACGGAAGTGGGGTGGGGATGGCAGAGGGGCTGGGGGAATCATTACTCTGCAAATGTCAGCTACCATGTTAAGCGACTCACATGCGCCATCTCCTTTCACAGCAACCTCACTGCGGGAACTATCGCCACCCTCATTTTACAGATGAAATCCCGAGGCAGAGAGCTTGAAATCGCTTGTCCCGGGTCACACAGGTGGCCAGGGTCAGAGTGGCAATGTGAACCCAATAGATTTTGGCTTCAGAGCCCTAATCCCTTAACAGCTATAGTTGCGGGTCCCCCCTAGACAGAGACTTTTTACAAAGGCTACTATAAACACCAGATACCACAAGCACAATATGATTGCATAAATGCTACCAGATTCAAGGAAGTCGATTTCACCGATTTTAAAATCATAGCTCAAATAAAACGCACGTGAATAGCACCTCGGTGCCCCCCAGGCACTGACCTGCATGTAGTCTATTCTCTGTGCTGCCTGCTGCTCCGAGTTTGATGCTGTTTTACCCTTATTCCAAACTGCCAGTACGTCCAGCGTTAATCAGCCTAGTGTGGCACATAGTAGGTGGTTACTAAAAGCCACTGTCATTGTAGTTATTATTGCTCAGACATAGTTTTCAGGCTTCCATCCTCCTCAGGACTTCAAATTAATCCATTATTTCTGTCAAAGGAAATGCATTTAAAATTTCCTTGATATTTAGCCCTGGCCAGTGTCTTCAGTGGTTAGAGAGTTGGCTCACACACTGAAAGGTTGTGGGTGAGATTCCTGGTCAAGGGCATGTACCTGGGTTGCAGGCTCAATCCCTGGCTCTGGTTGGGGTGCATGTGGGAGACAACCAATCCATGTGTTTTTCTCACATCGATGTTTCTCTCCTTCTCTCCTTCTCTCTCTCTCTCTCTCTCTCTCTCTCTCTATCTCCCTCCCCTCTCTCTCCTCTCTCTCTCCCCTTCTCTCTCTTTCTCTCTCTCTCCCTTCCTTCTACTCTCTCTAAAAATATCTCTCTCTCTCTCTCTCTCTCTCTCTCTCTCTCTCTCCCTTTCTCTCTCTTTCTCTCTCCCTCCCTTCCTTCTACTATCTCTAAAAATATCCATAATCCATGGAAAAAATGTCCTCGGGTGAGGATTAACACACACACACACACACACACACACACACACACACACATACTAAAATGAATAAAATTTCCTTGACAATTACTAGGTATCCTAGAAATATTTTTATTTTAAATTAATAAATAAAAGAATAAGGATATAAACCTAGCTTCACTTAAGAAATCACTGCTCACACAAGCCCCGGTTGCCTTAGAAGTAAATGCTTGAACTTCCAATATCATTTATCCAAAGTGACTAAGCACTTTTATTTATTTAATTTTTTTAATATATATTTTATTGATTTTTCATAGAGAGGAAGGGAGAGGAATTGAGAGTTAGAAATATCGATCAGCTGCCTCCTGCCCACTCCCCACTGGGGATGTGCCCGCAACCAAGGTACATGCCCTTGGCCGGAATCGAACCTGGGACCCTTGAGTCTGCAGGCCGACGCTCTATCCACTGAGCCAAACCGGCTAGGGCATGACTAAGCACTTTTAAACTGCAGGGTCACTTAGGAGTGGGCCACTTAGTACTTTTCTCCTCTGCTCTGACATTTTCCGCGCTGGTCTGTGGTCTTAGCGCTCCAGAAGAGGTTTGCTCCTGACTCGAGCACCATGCATACTGATTAATTTGGCTGGCAGTTGGCCTGGCATTCATGTGGCCAAGGTATCCTTGGCCTCTGGCTAAATGGATCTGTCCCTCTGATGTTTCTGACTTGGCAATGCAGGCCTAGTAACCAGAGTCATCACTACAGCACCCTGCTATTTAATCTTTGCTGGAAAGTGATGAAAACAGACCTCACTTGTATGAGAACTCTTAGGTTTAGTGAAAGCAACGTGACCGGTTGCCAAGTTTGTGCTTAGAAACGAGCACATGTTGGAAACCTTGGTTTTCTTTTTTCTTAAGCTTTCCTGAGTTGGAAGTTTATAACACAGATACAAACGTCTGATTTAAGCAGTTTCCATTACCTTTCTAATTCAGTTTTGAAAATCTGCTTTGGCTGAAATGAAAAATAAAAGGCAAACAAATCTCCCCTGGCCCCCATCTTTTCCTGAGTAATCTGGGCACTTAGCAATCCTTCCCTTCCCTGGGAATGTGACTATAGAGTATTATTTTATTGACTCATAATTAAGAACTTCTGATGGGAAAACCAGTCAACAGGCAAAAAATGGCTCGGGGGTCCCACAAGCAAAGAGGGAGCGTATATTCTTATTGTGCCAAGTGAAAAAAACAGGAGACCTCAGAGCAGAAAATGTTCTAGAAAATATGAAGCCCTTTACATGAACTGGATGCCTTTTTGGAGGAAGTCCGTTTTTTCTCTCCATAATGTGCAACGAAAATGCAAGTGGCTGTTTGGATTTTTCTAAGATCTGAGGAGTACAGGAACCAGTGAAATTGTGCGTGGGAGGGGACTGACAATGGAAATTTGGTGGTGAACACAGCGTGGGGGCAGCAGAGAAAAAAGCACATGTGAAACATCACCGAAAGGAAGTGTCACAGGAAAAACTTATGAGGCAGCATTCTACGGGGCGAGTCAGAGCAGCCTCGAGAATGCTGTGCATTTGTTCAACGTTTAAGGAAAAAATCCTACGAAGCAAACAAGTGAAAGATTTCCAATGCCCAAAGAGCCACTGGTGAGAAACCATGACTCCTTGAATTGAACTCACATTCCTGGAATTCAGTCCCATCCCATGAGCCAAGAGAAGATTCTAGCTCAGTGCTGGGGACTGGATTTTTTCTACATCTGGTTCCACTCATGGAAATGACCACCTCTGCTCCCATTATCCTCTTGACATATCCAGCTTAATATAAGAAGTGATTTCCCTCTTGGTGCCCTGAGGTATGGCTTGATGAGAGTTTGGTAATGCATAGAAATGGATTTTCATTATACAATGAAAGCCAATAGAGCCTCATCTAGACTTCTTATGGGAAAAGGTATTTTTTTAAACTAGTGGACATTTTGTATAGTACAAGTTTTGTGCTTATTAACTGACTACCTTGTAACTATTTATATATTATCTTGGTGTTTTTAATTTACTCTTAGAGGAACATACATTTTAAATGCATGTTTTAAATTCTCCATCTAAAATACCTAAAATAGGCCTTATTTTATGTAGGGTAGAATAAAAAGAAAAGCAGCTTCTTACCACTATGACTAATTTCAGGTAATTGAAAATCTGTGGCCTTAAAATTGCAGCACAACTGGTTACTTTGTGACAGCATATCAGTGTTCCTCCTGACAGACTTACTAATTCACGTCATGTTCCATCACATCCATGTCAGAGACACACAATGTAGGCGATTAAACTCCGAATCTACTCGCCACCTTGTTTGTCATAGATATGATTGTGGGTGTCTTTGCTGAATTATCCAAGAACATTTGTAGGAAGTTAAACCTTCATTCAGAAAAGAACACATCACAAGAGGATACAGATTTAGAAGACGGAACTAGGTTATTTATATTTTTATTCATCTGGCTTAATTTATTATGATTATAAAATATTAAAGTAGACTAACAGAATATTTCTTCTAAAGTTTAGAGCCAAAGAACACTAAAAATGTATATGACTAAGGTCATTGGTACATGTTTAAAAGAATCTGAATTCCTATTTTTGTATCCCCCTTTTTCAAGGAAATGATTTCAGACTGAAAATTTGTTAAGAGGAAATAAAAACAGCACCACTGTAGATGAAACTATTTTAGTAGATTACTGAATTTTTACTTTTAATTATGAACCTAGAATTTATGATACCCTTGGGTATAAGACATAGACAATTTAAGTGAGGAAGGGATTTGGGGAGACATTGATGGGAGACAGCCATGTGCCAGGCTCTGGTCCATAATTCATAGCCATTATCTTGCTTCATCTGCCCCCCAAAGCCTAGGAAGGAGGTATTATTACAGAGGAACAGTTTATTGATAATAAACTTCAATGAATTTTTCCAAAGCTACACCATTAGTAAGGGGAAGGGTTGGATTTTGAAATCCAACCACACTTGACCACAAAATCCATGATCTTACTGGCCACCTCTTTTACAGGGATTTGTAATGAGTTACATACACGTCCATTGTAGACCCAATTCATAAAGAGATGAAAATCCATAAGGTTCTTATGACATGCCACAGAACTCTGACCTTCTCCCTGCCTTGTTTAATAATTTGTACTGGGACTTGGTTAAATTTGTGAAAACATGCTTAGTAAATTTTTCAATGACATGAAGCTGAGAGCAATGAAAAAAACACTTTGTGTAACAGAATCAAGAGCAAAAAGATATCAACAAGCTATAATAAGCCAGCCCTAAAAGATAATGTTTAATAAGAAAAATATAAATCCCTGTACTTGGACATTAAAATATCAGTTGTAGAAAACGAATAGGATTGGAGAGAAGCAATCTTGCAGAAATAATGTGTAAAAAAAGGTTTAACTTAATTCAAGTAATCAAAGTTTTACTGTGGGCCTATTCTGAAAGAGAAAACGGGTACAGAGAGTTTTAGTTGATAGTAATCTCAATACTAGTCAACTATAAAACATGGCTACTGAAACAACCAATACTATCTGAGGTTGCATATATAGGGTTAGTTCTCCTCTAGTCTGTTTTTGTCAGACTTCACTGGGAGTATAGTTTTCCGTTTCCTGTATCCCCTTCTAGAATAGAGATAGCCAAACTGATACTTGCTTAGAGGACATATCAGGCTAGATGAAGAAAGAACTACTGTTAAATAAGAAAGATGAAAGGATTGAGAGTATTTAATCAGTAGAACAGGTACCTTAGGGAAAGCATAAGAGTTCTCTTTAATTAGCTGAAGTTCTAGCATGTGAAGGAAGGGTTCAATGAATTGAGTGTAGACTCAAGTTCTTGTCTAGGAACAACTCATGGAGTTATTAGAGGCAACTCAGTGGAAATGGACTGCCTTGGGGCATAAATTCTGTCAGTGATGATATTAAATCCCAGACGGATGGCCACTGATGGGCTGTTCTGGCTGAAATCCCTGTATGGATTGATACCCATTGGGTGGCATAAAAGGCATTTTCATACAAGTCCAGATAACTATTCTGCAGTTTCCCAGCCCATGAATAAACACAATCCAAGAAAGGAGAGAGAGGCTTCGAAATCAGGTGAGTCTGATCCTTCTGCAAAGTCAAAGGTCAAGGAGGCCAAGGAACAGGGCTGGGAACCTGGAACACTAAACAATGGGTGGAAGTGAAGGAGCAGTTAGGGAACCACGTTTTCTCTGAAGGATGAGATTGGCTCTCAACGTTCGAAAAAGCTTCATGCAACACTCACCATACCCTCCAAGTTAAGATCCTTATAATCCTCCTCTGTGATCCTTCTTAATAACAAGGACTGTCATTGGGACAGACTTATTTCTAAACTAGGTTCAAGGAAGAAGAAGCCCACCAGACGAAGAGCCCTAGATTTGGAGTTAATGTCACCCAGACATAGACACCTTTAAGGTACAAAGATCTCTAAGGATGCTTCTAATCAAAAGAATGCATCATTCTAAGAAAAAAACAGAGGTTATCTATGATGAAATTTTGTGGTTTTCCAATCTTATCTCTTGTCTTCCATCCCAAGTCTTGTTAGCACAGCTAAACTGCTAAAAGCTCATTGTTTTCAAAGATTAGGTGGAATTTTGTCTCTAAGTTGGCATTCCTTGGAATGACCCCTTCTGGCTACTTATCCAGTTTTCAAATGATCTGGAGGCAGAATAAGACTATCCTGCAGTCTTATTCAGGGCAATCAGGTTATCCATACTTGGGATGACCTATCCCGGGACATATGTCAGCATGAGTGATCAGCTACGCTTGGACATTGCCTAGTGACCACGAATCATGGACATTTACCTGGTTTGCTTCCTGTAGACCACCCGACGCTGCCTTTGTGTGCTTCAGAATGGAATTATGAAATAAAAACTCTAGTGGAGCCTGTGACTTAGAAGAATTTACAATACGGTGAGCCCCAGGAATGCCACCTTCAGTGCACCATTAAAACTCAGGAAACAGTTCAGAAACCATTTTGTTCATTCTCTGGCTATTGCCATCTTCCATGGGTTAAAATATGATGTTGGGGGGAACGGGACGGTGTGGCATTGTGTTTTCCAGCTAGAAAGATGCTGTCAATTTGATCTGACTGCAAGACTCACTTGGCAGAACACCAAGCTAAAGACTTGCTGGTAAATTTTTGTGATCTATCTTATTTGTATAACATCTTTAGCTCCAGAAACAAGAAAAAAAAGTAATGAATAGCTAATCCTGTAAGGCTCACAAAGACAAATTGTATTTTCCAGAACATATGCAAAAGCAGCCATGTCTTCACTAATTTGAAATGAAGCACTCTCCTTTGTAACAAAATGAAAATCTCCCCTCAAAGAGCAAGATGCTTTGTTTTTCATTGGTCTTTATCCTTTTACTTATAAAATATGAGGAACAGGCCTTTGACCCATCCATTTCCTTTACCCAGGCACCTCCCCATTCTAGGTGGCTGCATACACTGCTCTGACCTGCATTGTAAGAGACATGACAAAAGCCCCGGACAAATTCCACCATGTGGTTTTTCCTCTCTTCTGTTTTCCTTTCTAATTCTCACTGTTGCTGTGTCTGCTGCGAGGATAGTCCCCAGAGGGGATAGGATCCAAGTCTCTTGTTATCTGGACCCAAGCATCTTTTTACACCCCTACTGTTTGTCTAAGTGGAACCAAATGAGACAAAGCACCGGTCTATCCATCAAAGGGTGAACAATCTAGAACTGGCTGCAAGATAAGAAACAAAAACTGATAGTCACAGAAATAATAGAAAGACCAAGGCTCTGTAATGGCAGACCAGGTGGTCGGTCCAATAAATTCATGCAAACAAGTGGTCAATGGAATCGAGGCCTGGCTTGATAGAGTGGGAGTGAGAGGTGGGGGGTGGGGTGGGAGGGATGGGCTAACCAGACCCGTTTAGTTATTTTATTAATGGGTCAATTCAGTACCAGTGTTTGAGCTGGTAATAATACTGTGTATCCATAGTTGAAGCCTAAACCTGAACAGTCAAAGCAAAGTTGAGAGTTTAAAGAATTCTCCAGATAATTTCCTGTTTCATTTTATCTGAGCAAAAAAACAAGTCACCTTAATGCAAAGCATCTTACTGCAAGGAGAGAATAAATTTGTTTGCATTAAATAATTTGTTCTCTTTGGTTTACAACTGGGGTTGGCTGAGATAAAATCTAGAAAATCTACAAGTAAAAGAGCCACAGTTTGAAATGTTTCTTTCTTTTGTTCAGATGCACTAAATGTGTCTCTAAATGTGTCTCTCTTCCTTATTAGCCAAAAGCACAAGAACTAAATACAAAATTCCTTGGGGAAAAACGTTGCTATAGGGCTGAATCCATTGACTCTTTCCCTCCCTTTATTCTCATGAAGAAAGACAGAAGGGAATGCTTCTGAGGTTCAATTCATGATCCCTCCTTGCCCCTCAACCTCTCCAGCTTCTCTAACATTTAAAGAAACACTGTTTTATATTTAGAATTAAAGTGCTTAAAAATTTCTAAGGAGAATAGATCTAATTCTGTGATACATATGCTTGCTTGGGAAACAAGAGATTTAAAAAATCCAGACTCTGAAAAAAATTTTTCTTGATTCTTTCCATGTGGAAATTAAATTTAAAAAAGCTAAATATTCTGAACCGTATAGATATCCAATAAAAACTAAATCTTTCTACCTCATGTTTTTCCTCAATTGTAAGCTTTTTTCTCTATTGACCTGACCTCTGTTAGAACCACAAGTCATGTTAGTGATCATTTATGTGTTCAAATTAAATATATCTATATCTATATCTATATCTATATCTATATCTATGTAAAGCCCTGTAGAAATTTGGTGCATCCCTGACAAAAATATGATCAGTATATTTGCAGCTACAGGGTATGCCACATAGATTTTACCGATGTATATGAAACACCTCTATTCACTACTTGGTAGTGCTGGGGAGCTCCCGTACGGGGGAAGAATACTTTCCCAAGAGCACCCAAAGTGGGTTAGAGGCCAAAGGAGGAAAACTCAGAGGATGAGCTGACAGGAAGGAGCAGGTGGGGTTCCCCATTTCCTCCAGTTGTAAAGTACAGAGGAAGATCAGCATGATTCTTGCTTCAGCTCAAAAACTCAGAAAACTACATGTGAATTGCCTGTGCTTTCTTGGGTGTCAGCTTCACCAGGAAAATTATGACTAATCTCTACTAACAAACATGCAGGCAGAGAGTAGAAAAGAGAGAGGCATGGTTCCTAGGATCCAATGGAAGTTAGAGAGAACTTGCATTGAGTAACCAGGACACCCACACCCACAGTGTAGACAACAATGCCATTTGGCTCAGTACAAAGGCGAGGGCCACAATTGTGTACCTGGAAAGGGGGTATTAGGAGTATATTTGAAAATTACATGCTTACCAAACTACTGTCAATTTTCAGATAGCAAAAACTATCTTAAACTCTGCCCTCTTTCCTCTCTCGCTGATTTACAATAAGTCACAAAAGAGGTAAACATTCTCTCTCTCTTTATCGCTAAAGCAAGTAGGTTAATGATTAATTGTACCAGCGGGTTTTGTTTAGAGAACTGAAACACTGTCATTGTATATGTCAAGAGAATTAAACCTCTCTGATCTTCTCTACATTTTAAAAGGTATAATTTCCCGGCATATACCCCTATAAAAAAGACTAACAAAACTGAGCATTTTTAAAAGATCAATTAATAATTAAAGTTTTAGAGGGTAAATATAAATAAAAAAGTGACTACTGTTAATTAATGCTCTGTACACACCACATTATTAGCAACTTCATGCCCTTTAGAACCAAGATGGAGGAGGCAATAAGACTGTTGTTCATGTGATTTCTTGTGGCAATCACGAAATTAATAGATTGTGCCAGGAGGGTGATTCTTATTCTAGGAAAAGTTAGTTATTTCCAATCAGCCTCAGAAAAGGGCTCTACTTCAACATTCTTCTGCAAGGTGGCCAGTCTTCGGGCTGCATGAGCATAAAAAAACTCCTCCTCTTGGGGAAATGCTATCCTGTCGGAAAAGTTAGTTATTTCCAATCAGCCTCAGAAAAGGGTTCTACTTCAACATTATTCTGCAAGTGGCCACTCTTCAGGGCTGCATGAGCATAAAACTCCTCCTCTTGGGGAAATGCTATCCTGTTGGCCCCTTCACCTACTTTCTGACCGTCTGTGTATACCAAGAAAAGGGGCCTGTGCAACAAAACAGCATGCAGAACTGACCACTGAGGCCGACCAGTGGTAGTGCAGATGTAGGGCTGTCTGACTCGCGCCATTAAGGGCAATCCAGGTTAGAGAATCCCACAGTGCTCTAGTGGAGAACAGAGAATGCCCTGCCCCCATCTGGAATGACTCCTCATTGTCATCTCAGCCCCAAACAAGACACTGTTCCTGTCTGTTAAGTTTGGGGTAAATAAGGCTAAGCAAAATTATACTTTAAATGTCATTTATCCTCTGCCTGCTCATCCTCCTCTGAATTAATTCTTAGCTTCTACTGTCTCCAACTTTTCTCTTCCCTCCCCCTCCCCTATCCATAGCTAGTCTTCTCCTCTGAGTAGGATACAATACATCTCTATGTAAATTTAAATCGACGTGTTATTCTTGTGGTCCTTGTGGTCATATCTAACTGTAGACTGTTAAGCATCAGGAAGCAAATGGCAGGGGGGATTGGAGGACAGGAGTTTACTCAGTGCCTGTAAAAATCACCCCAAGAAAAGCAGAGATGGGTGGCTGGCCCATGTCACCAAGGTCTGGGAGGCCAAAGCTGCTCATATGCAAATTCTGCTCTTGGTATGGTCAAGATCCGAGATTCAGAGTCACACTCTCCAGAATAGATAAAAAACCAAACAAGATTTAAGCCCAGGGACACATTACCAACAGTCTACATACCAAGACGCCCTTTGCCCCTCTTTCAACATAACTAATTTTGAATAATGGAAAATAATTCTGGGTCAATTTTTGGAGCTGTAAATCCAGTCTCCGTAATTCTGACCTCCATTAACATAGCTAGTATTTCAAATTCCACTTTAACAGTTGCTCTGACTGTTTGGGGGCTGGCAGGCAGTCCAAGTAACCTGAGAGAAGCAATTCTTTCACATGCCTCAATCCCACCACTCCGGAAAGAATGCAAGGGGGGCAGGGGCAAAAGACAATCTTTTGTTTGTGTTCCATTCCTCTTTACTCCTACCTCTACTGCATCTCCCTCATCCTTAACCTGGTTCTCCCTCAGCTGATGCTTGAATACCTTCTATCATGTTCCCCATTACTGTCAGTCACCTGCTATGCCTGGGCAGTGTGTTAAGTCTGAGGGTACAGGCTCTGCCTATAGGGAGCTGGTCGTCTAGCTAGAATGACAGATCATGAAATAATCCATTGCAGTCATTGTAGTGACTGCTGTGTTAAGAGAAGTGACAGAAGTTCTGGGAAACTCCCTTCTGAGTGGAGCCCTCAGAGAGGAAGTGACGATTCACTATGTGTGGGAGTTAGCCAGGTAACGTGTGAGAGTAAGTATGGAGGAGAGTGTTCTGGAAGAGGGGACAATGTAGGTACAGTGCCAGAAGGAAGAGAAATGTGATACAATTGAGGAAGTGGAAATTATGTCTGGGGACTCAGAGGGAGCCAATACCAGGTCAGGAGGAACTGGGCGGTCGATGGAAATGGGAAGCCATTGAGAGGGATTGATGTGGGAAGTTGTATGATCTATTTTGTATTTCAAAAGATCACCAGTGACAATGTGGTGAATGGACTGGAGTGGCTGGGAAAGCCAGAGGCAGGGTGATATGTTAAAAGGTTATCAACGGACCCTTCAGCCATGGCTTCAATCCCTTCAACCACAGAAAGTTCACTCTCCCCAGGATATAGCTCATGCAACTTTGGGGCTTCTCTGAGGATCAGAAAACGCTCCTGATAGTGCCTGGGGTCAGACTCGCTGATTGGGCCATATTACAATTCCACCCACTGGGAACAGACCAATTAGCTCTTGAAAAGTTCCAAGTCAGGTATCATGTCTTCCCTGTGTGTTTTCTGAGAAAGGAGTAAATTCCTGGCTAAACACCAACAGTTACCTCACTTCTTTATTTGACATAGTCCATTCAATTCTTTTAAGCAGCATTAGGGTAGGTGGAGGGTCCCATTCCTCACACCATCCTGATAATTTACCTTTGAATTTATATACATATGAATCCACATGAGTACATATGAATTCATAGAGAAAGCCTTTCACGTCTTATGGAGAAACCATTAGTTTCCTGGGAAACAAGGAGAGCATTGGCAAAGTTCCAGAAAGGAGAACAATACTCATCCTCTCCTTCCTCATCAGTCGTACCACCCCTAATTTTCGGCTGGCCACATAAGTGCTCCAAACGAAGGCTACCTTTTCTAGCCACTCCTGTAGCTAGGAGTGACCATGTCACTGTAATTTGCTGGGAGTATTGTGTGTGACTTCTGGGAAGGGTCCTTAAAGAGAGAGGGCAGCCCCTGCTGCTGCCGTCACCTCCTCCTTTGTCCTGATTGGGCCTCTAGCTGCCATGTTGTCTCGCCACATGGAAGCCACATGCAGAGGCTGGTAGAATAGCAAGAGAGAAGGAATGTAGATCCTCACACTAAAGTGGCTCCCTCCCCTGGACCACACCTTGGGGCTTCTTTCATAAGACAGAGAAATAAACGTTTCTGTTGTTTCACTTACTGTTATTTTGTATTTTCTGTCACTCACACCTAAAGCTAAGTCTTCACTGATACACACTCCTATCACTCCTATCTTAGGTCATTCATTGCTATTAACACAGCCTAAGAATTTGCCCCTCTTACCACCCCAACATTATGAAATGCTTCCTAGCATTTTCTTCTTGTTCTGCTATTAAGCTATTGAACATATCATTTAACATATGTTATTTAACATAACATATCGTTACTGCAATGATACATTGACAATCACCAAGGCTCTCCACAGGAAGGCTGATTTCAAGGATGGACGAAGTGAGGTGCTGGCTGGTTCCTCAGAGGCTGTCCTCGCTCTAAGATTCAGGTACCAGATTCTTCTGGGGCTGTGAGTCTATGAGCAAGTGATGACAAAACCAAGCACTTCCTTATCTGTCCATCATCATATAGAACTTGTTCTGGGGAGATGGGAGGTGGTGTGGGGCTGTGGTGACTCCACTGTTTTGGGAACTTATTTGTCAGTGCTTCTGTCTGAAATCTCACTGCCCCCTCTTTTTTGTCATCCCCCCATATCCAATACCCTGATGCATACAGTCTTGCTAAGTCTAACTCTGCTTAGTCAAAAAGGTTTCTGTTGACTCATGTGAACAGGCATCACAGGAAAACAGTGGTAACACTAATTGGCAGAAAGCCAAACCCACTCAGAAGTCTCCACTTTTCTATAAAAGATGAAGAAAATAATGCATGCAAAAGTCCCTTTATGCTTCATCAATTTGGACTAATGCTAAAATGAAGACAGACCATTTCACTAAGCAGGGCTCAGCTTCTAGTTCTATCTGGAAGAGAACCATTTATTAGCACAAGGAAAACATTACTGTAAACTATCTCTTGAGGGATAAGGGGGAGGGTGGCCAGGAATCAACTTGGGTAAATTAAGAAATAAAAGTATGAGTTCTTCATACATATCTGAGGAATTCAATTATATTATCACCATCTGCTAAAGACAATAAGAACCTTAGTTGAAACCGATGAAAGGTTAGCGACAATAAACTTGACCCTAATTAATGACTCTGCCCATAATTAATCTCGTGCATATACTCATTAGCCCACTTAGTGTTCTAGACAACTGTAATATCCTCTGGTCAGGAGATCCTTGGCTTGAGCTCTAGGTGGCCCAGCTAAGAAATGGAAAAGCTTTAGCTTGGATTAGCAGCACTTCCAAGTCCATTTCTTGAATCAGATCTCAAAATAAACACAATTCTCCTAACAAGCTACCAGCTCAACTTCATCCTTTTTCTTCTGTTTCTCTATGAGGAATGAATGGAATCTCTCTTGGGAATTATCCTGTGCCTAAGAGGAAAACAAGTACAAAAGTTCCCACATTTGGAAACAAAGAGCCTGACAGATTTCATCAGAGAAAGATGTCCTAAGTTAGTATGTTCCTCTCAGCAACACTCCTGCAATTTATTATTTCCTTCAGGTCATGGTTATCCCTCACACTATCATTTCTTCCTGCTGACATCTTAGGAACTTCTGGACTCTGACAAGTTAACATCTGCAGTAATGCAAAGAGTGTGTCTGTGGTGAGGGAAATAGGGCTGGAGAAATGCTGAAATTGCATTAAGGATCTAACTGAAAATGGCCATTTCAGGAGAGAAAGCACCCGTGTACTGAGCAATCAGAGGACAATGGCGCCATCCCTTACTCACAAGACTGGAGCAATGAGGTGGCAAAGGAGGGAAAAAAACAGGAAAGATAATTCCATGTAGCAAACAATCAAGATGGTAAATTCTACTTCTGAATTTCTTTGGTTTTATGATTACAATGACTTTTACCTCTGTAAAAAAGACTGTTTTTTTTCCTGTCTTTATTTTTTTCATAAAAAAGAAAATAAAGGTTTCATTCACTTATGCTATAAAATCTGAAAATGCATTGTAGAGAATGATTTTCATGGATGAGTTTTTCAGAGCAATACATATTTAGATAGTTATATGTAAATATTTAGAATAGTTACTTGTACCTAACTGGTCGATCTATAAAGCATTTCTCTTGTCCATGTGAGCTCTTGAATGTGAGCTCCCTAATTATAACACTATTTTGCCCTCATAAACTCTGATCCTCCCAAAGTTTATTTAGATTAAAGAACAGTTACCCTAAGTTTGGATGTTACTCAATATGTTCCAAGTTGTGAAACTACTAGGACTACTCCCTAAGACTTACTCACATCAAGGACCTATTTGTAGTCAAATAAGTAAAAATAGTTTAAGAATAAATCAAACATCTATGACTATCAGAGCCTGTATGACTTTAATGTATAAATCATCTGGAGTCACATGAAAACCTAATAAAAGGACTTGGAAAAGAATCTACTGGAACCCTGACACCATGAAAGCCTCATGAGAATCACAGACAAGGAGGAAGAGTCTGTTCTACCATTGTGGATGAGGTAGGAAAAATCATGCAAGCACCACTAGCTTCCAGTACTTTTATTGGAGCCAGCAAGTCCTCATGAAAGGTACAACATGGTCACCAGCCATGGAAACCCAGAGGAGAATCAGGCACTCTGAGGAAAGTGCTAATTGCTTCAATGTATTTCTGCAAAGATGGCAAAAATCAGAGATAGAGAGAATGGAAGTAAAGCCTTGCTTTTAGCAAAGACATTTCTATGTAAAAACAAAAAAGTCATTGATATGGGTTCCACCAATGACTATGCTGTATTCAAAAGGACACACTATTTTTAACTTTCAAATGTGAACTCTCAAAGGAAACATCTAATACACTGCTTTGAACAGAATAAGCATGCAATAAATATCTGTTGAAAATATGAATTTAGCCCTGGCCGATTTGGCTCAGTGGATAGAGTGTGAGCCTGCGGACTGAGGGGTCCCAGGTTTGATTCCAGTCAAGGGTACATGACGGGCTTGTTCCCTAGTTGGGGGAATGCAGGAGGCAGCCAATCAATGATTCTCTCTCATCATTGATGTTTCTCTCTCTCTCCCTCTCCCTTCCTCTCGGAAGTCAATAAAAATATTTCAAAAATATGAATTTAAATTGTCTTTTTATCATTTATGAATGACAATACAATTGCAAAAACACAAAAGACATAACCAAATTCCAATAGAGTAATTTAATCAACTAATATTTATTGAACACTTACTAGCTACCAGGCTCTATTTTAAGTATGAGGATTCACCAGAAGGCAAAACAAAACAAAACAAAAAACAAACAAAAGAAATACTCTCCAAGAGGGACAAGGTTCGGGTGAATGAGGTCAATGTCAGAAAAAAGGGACAGCTGTAATACGTTCAACAATAAAGAAAAATTTTAAAAAATACACACACACACACACACTCACACACATACACACACACAAACAAACTCTCTGACTTCATGGTGCTTATATACCAATGAAAAAGGAATGGCATATCTGAACCATTGCCTGAACTAATAAGTTTAATACTCTCTAAACAATGGACATTTTAATCATTCTTTTAATTATCTCATCATGAATATATTAACCAACTGGTTATACTTAAGAATTGCTAGCTCTTGAAAAGAATGTTACAAGTTCTATCAAATTAGACCTAAAAATGTGCAAAATGTTTGTTGTCAGACCTGGCTGTATACTCACTAGGCCATATTCGTAAGTCATAAATGCGTAGATATTTTTCAGATATCTATTAGCCATAAAAATGCTAGCTATGAGGCATTACAAAAATAAGAAAAAAGGTGGCACCCTTTCTCCTGAGGCACTATCTTCCAATGCAAGAGGTCACCAGTCACAGAAAAATTCATGTAAACACCAAGGACCAAATGTAAACACAAATCATCACCAACTCAAACATAAAATGCATTTGTGGTGTAGACACTGAAATGACTGCAGCAGCATACTCAGGAGTGAGTGAATCAGGGAGGGTCAGCCGTGTATAAAAAATACAGAGCCGACACAAGGATCTATTTGTTGAAATGTTTACCAAAAAATTCAGTGTAGTCATTCTCAATGAAATGAGTGCAAAGACACATTTTACACAGAAACCTTTTCCCTATCTAACCTACTGTATTAGTGAGGGTCCTGACAAGAAATAGTCAGTGGATTCCAAGTAGGATAATTTGTGGTGGGACTGCGGATTAATTACCCAGGTATCACTAGGTGTAGGGGAAGCCCAAGGGTAAAAGCAGAAACCCCGGGCTAATAGCTCTGCTGCCACCATCCCCTGGCCGGAAGGACTTGGGGAGAAAGAAGTTCCTGGAACCCAGAAGGAGAGAGACCTGTAGATCAGGCTTCCTTGAAAGAACCTTCCTGGCCAGAGCAGGTGGAAAATGGGTGGAGATGGATCTGGAGGGGCAAATAGAAGGTACATGACACATATGCCAAATAGGCTATTGCCCAACTAAGTTGATTAAATATTTATTGAGCTCCTGCGTGTGCTACGTGACGTTGAGTCGGCTCCGATCCCTGGCCACCCTATGACTGTGTGATGTCCAGCACGTCTGTCCTCAGCCACCCTGCTCAGCTCCTGTAGACTCATGCCTATGGCTTCGTTTATGGATTCAATCCATCTCTTATGTGGTACTTCTCTTTTCCTGTTGCCTTCTATTTCCCCCAGCATTCTTGAGCACCTAGTATGTGCCAACCCCATACTTTGCAAGGACTCTAAAAGATGAGTAAGCCACAGTGTAAGCCCTCAAGGGACTCAGGGTCTAGTGTGGACAAAAGACATAAAACAGACTAAGTAAGATACATCGCTCCAGGCAAGGTCTATACCAGAAATATGAGAAAGTGTTGTAAAACAAAGGAGACTGAGGAGGAGCTATCCTTTGGAAAGGGATATTATTAAGGAATTGCTGACACAGCCCTACCTATATCATCGAGTTAATTATATTCAGGAGAATAAAGAGGCAACTGAATTATGGGCCTATAATTCTATTGATATGTTTATAAAGATAAAAGCATATGCATTAAAAGGTCTCAGCAAAGACCCTAGATGCGTGTGTTTTTTTTCCAAACCACAATTCATATCAGAAATAGTTCACTGCCGTCATGTTACAGGTGAGGAAATCTGCTTGCATTCATACAGCTATTTATGGGCAGAGAAAGAAGGACTCAGGTCTCCTGGCTCCCTGCCAAGGTGAGCATTAGAGATTTTATATATTTTAGAGGTAATATTAGCTGCAGCTAAATTAAGTCAGTTACTTTCCCCCTCTCATCACCATTCTACTACATTTCGTTTCTTTTTTCCTTCATTCTTCTTACATTGATTGCAGGGCTTCTCAAAATTGGCATCAATGGGATTCTTAAAAATCAGAAGCTCAAATCTGTAAATCTGTTACTAAGCAGTAAACTTCAGTAATGTGCTTTTCACTCTACTATTTATATTAGCCTGTACTTTCCTGGTGTGATTTCTTTTTATATAATGTGTGAATTTTACAGTATGTCAACACAGGGAATGCATAACCATATGGTTGCCACATAATTGAATGCTCAATCTGTGGATTGTTCTTTGAGCAATTACTGTAGTGACCCAATTCTTGCCATTTATTGTTTTGTTAGCACCGATTATTCAGAGTACTTTAACAGGACTACCCATATATTTCATTTATCACTTCTACAAGACTGTGCATGAACTCCCAGGGACCATTCTGGTGGCCTTAAACGTGATGCCTGGTATATTGCAGATGCTCTATAAATGTTTCATCATTAAACATACATTCAGTGTCTAGTGTCTAGTCTATCTCAGGCACTGCATTTGGAATACAAATAGAAATAAGACCCGGTCACTCCCTTTAAGAGGTTTGGGCTAAGTTTAATTCAATTTTACCGATTTTTATTGACTTACATTCTACACCCAAGTACCAGGCTGGTGAAGACAGGGTAACGAGTGCAGGTGTATGGCGCAGACTGTGGGTCACAGCTTGAAGTTACTTGGCAAGCTGGATGGTCACTCTTGCAACAGCCCAAATGCCACTGCTCCTGAGGGGCTGCATTCTACTCTTCTCTTGGCTGACGGGTGGAGGTGGCCTTGACATTAGAAGCCCTTTTTATCCTTTCCCCTCAGGGGTCAAAGCTCTGCCTCCCTCCTTCCATCCCTCCCTTCTTTGTTACTCCTTTGGAAATATCCCCCAATTTCTGGCTTAGAGCAAAAACAGCTGAACCTTGAGGTCTAGATCCCAACCAGAAAACAAAGCTACATTTTGCTTTTGATCCTTCGGTTGTTCTGTTCAGGTTTTCCATGGAATCCCCTCAACAGAAGAGTTTTACTCATTTAAGGAGGAACAAGATTTACCTACATGCCCAAAGAAAAATTGATATTTGGGGCAATAACAGTAACTTACATGAGCGCTGGTCCTAAATGCCTGCCTAATCTGTGTTTTGATGGAATTAATATTCATTATTGAGCAGGTTAAGCAATGAAGGTTTTTATAGGTTATCCAGAAGTAGTTGTTTAATCTTTTCAAAACTGTTTGTGAACCCAGAAAACAATTTAGCTTACATGTCATTAAAAATTAGCTTACTTCAGACAAAGGGATATAACTGTGTTGATTGATGAGTATTGATACAAGTCTGTATTATTGCAGGGATACTGAAATTGCCAGGAGGCCAAGTCACCAGACAATCCATTTAATCTTGTCCTCCTTAGACTGAAAGTAACAGAATGCACATGCTTTTTGCTTCTACTGTCGCCTGCAAACATCATATTCAAACAGAGTCGACTAGGCGACAAAATACAGGCTGCCTTGGTGTTCCGGAGCAACTCTGCCACTCCATAAATATGGTTTATCGAACACTGCAGAGATTCCTAGAAATGATAGAGGTATAAAAAGGAATACTGGAAAAACATGGTTTTAGAAAGATCTTTTTAGAATATTTGCTGAATAAAAGAAAGACAGAAATTATATAGACCATGAAGTGTTATGAGGACAAAAAAGGGGAGGGGCGGATCATCTAACCTCCTGAGAAAACACAGTGAGTCTGAACCGTACCTAGCATTCTTCCAAGGCAGCTTAAGGAAAGACGTTAAATCCGCTGCCCTTTTTGTTTTCATGAGAGATTTACTCTGCCCTCAGTCAAGGGGCTTGTTTTCTTGTAATTGCGCCAGTTAGAGTTCGCCGTTGTAATCTGGGAATCGATGGCTCTGGGGTCCTCAGCATTGCTTTGTGTGGTGTGCCCTCTCTGCTGTGTAGCGCTGTGCTGCAAAGGATGTCGTTTCAGTTTATTCCCTGGCCCATCTCTGCAGGCCCTTAAAGGTTACAGGGCAAATTCCGTCCAAACATTCAGTAGAATATTGAAGTTACTATTTAAAAGTCAGTGTACGATGCCGTCTGAGACACAGGGACTCTTGGTTCTAGTGTTTCTTGGTTAATGCTCTCAATTTCCCAAATTGGTTAGTATGCTGTGGTCACCTTACTGCTATTGCTTCATTCCTTTTTTTGGTGGATGTGGTCACCTTACTGCTATTGCTTCATTCCTTTTTTTTTTTTTGGTGGATTCTTTTTTCTTTATTGTCTAAAGTTTTACATATGTCTCCTTTTCCCCCAATTGACCACCCCCCAAGCCATTCCCATGAAGTTAGTGATCAACAAGTTCCAGCCAGTAGATATTCCACAAACAAAACTGATCACAGATTATACCCATCTGTCTCTTTTTACCTATACACACACAGAGAAGGTTTGTGGTGAGGGCGGGTCTTGGTACACTGGACAATGCCATTGCCTGCACTGCTCTGCCTGCTAGGTGGTGATGTTGCCTCAGGACATGCCACCGTGTTTAAAATAAGAGCAGTGACGAAATCCACTTTACAGTGTGGTGCTTAACTGCTGTCCCTTAAAAACTGTCCAGTAGTATAAATGCTTGGCTGTGATTAAATCAGTGGTGGTCATAAAATACAACAAATTCCCAACTAACTACAGGCATACCTCAGAGATATTGGGGGTTCGATTCCAGACCAGAGCAATAAAGCGAGTTGTAATCTTTCTGCTGGTAAAAGGTCCTGTCTTCAATTTGTAAAAAACACAACATCTATGGAGCGCAATAAAATGAAGCGCAATAAAACAAGGTATGCATGGAATCCAAGGGGTTTGAACCTCGCCATTATCAAATAGAAAAGGTACTTTCAGGGTTAGATAGTTTTTAAAGATTGATGTCCTGGTTGTATAAACATATATAGTCATCACTAAATAGATGCCTCTCTGTTACAGAGTCAACAAAGAACTTTAAAAAACAATCCTCACTTCCTCCCCAGGAAATGGTGTATGTTCAGAGAGGAAGTTGTCTTCCTGTTTTCTCCATACGAGCACTCTTACAAGGTTTTTTCTAAACTTCCAGACTCAGAGTCTCCATCATATGGAACAAGCTTGTCTTAACAACTGGCCACATTTTAACTGCAGTAATTTTTTTAAAAAGAGATTTATTTCCCACAAATCATAAAAAGTGTTATTAGCTTAATTTGTCCTCTACTATCTTCTTAAATCCAACTCCCTTCCCCATCTCTACCTCATTCAATGTATAGTGTAGACACAGGATTCATCCTCGGGAGTTATTTTTTTCAAAATTCTTTGCAAAATACATCAACTCATAGTTTCCCAATTATGAAAGGAACTTGACAGGGAACCTGCTTTTTATTATTTCAGTGTTTTGTGATACAAATCCAATGTGCCTGGCACCCAAGAATAAAATATAATTCAAGAACATTTTGTACATTCTGCTCTAAAATTTTAGATTTCAGCACTGATTTGTGGGGCTATTAAAAAAAACCATTTGGAAACAAACAAAAGTCATTTTCCCCTTTTCTTGAGTTTTTATAGTCAGTTAAGGAGCTCGTGTTTCATTTATTTCATGATACTTAAAGTAATCAAGTTCAAACAAACCTGAGAATCCAGACAGGGCTAGATCTAGATGATATTCTACATGAGATGAATTTTGAGTTTGGTAACTTTTCAAATTTGTTTTTATTTTTGCTTCAATCTCATCAATTAACAATTAGTTGTGTTATTTATCCTAATTATCCATGAGGTCAAGTTTTTTTTTTCAAAGTGCTGTCCAGAAGACCCTCTAAATCAGAATCATCATAGTGCTCGTTAAAATGCAGATTCCTGGGTCACAGCCCACACTGATCAAATCAGAATCTTGGGGATTAGACCCGGGAGTCTGCATTTTGGCAGCTGCCCTGGGACATAATCTTATATAATAAGAGGCCAGTGACCATAACGGCGTAATGACCAGAACGACTGATCGACCAGTTGCTATGAGTTGCATTGACCACCTCTTGGTCCCTACCCCACCCCCCTACCCCCCGCCTGCAGGCTCCAATAGATCACCAGATGGAAAATGGGAAACCTGGGTGGGTGTTGGCGGCGGGGTGGGGCTGGGGACTGGCGAACGGGTGGAAGATGGCCCTGATTGCAGGCTAGGCTTAGGGACCCTACCTGCCCACCATTTTGTGCGCTGAGCCTTTAGTAAAGGCATAAAAGGTTACCTTTCCCAGGGATATTTCTTTGTTAATAGAGAGCAACCAAAGACTTCAAAACCTTTGAAACCTATAACCTTTCCTTTTTTTTTTCTTTTTAGGGGCAAAGTCTTTTGGGGCAAGGGAACTATTTCCATGCCCCTCAAATCTGATAATAAGGCAGCCCAATCTTCATTTACTATAAATAAATTGACTCTGGGAGTGACATATAAAGAAAAAGGAATTTATTCTTTACTGGCAGCTTGTAGCATACTGTGATGTGCAGATATTCTGAAAGTAATATCTGAGAAAAGGCATTATAAAATATGCAGCTCTTTTAATTGTGATTATTTGAGAACATTCACACTTGAACAGTACTCACAGAATTCACTATCAAATATTTTTTTAAATATATTTTTATTGATTTTTTACAGAGAGGAAGGGAGAGGAATAGAGAGCCAGAAACATCGATCAGCTGCCTCCTGCACACCTCCCACTGGGGATGTGCCCACAACCAAGGTACATGCCCTTGACCAAAATCGAACCTGGGACCCTTGAGTCCGCAAGCTGACGCTCTATCCACCGAGCCAAACCGGTTAGGGCTCGAATATTTTTTTTATTATCCTCCAACAGACTTTGTATTTCCCACAGTCAGAAGCAGACCTCCGAATCTCACACTATGCTTTCAGAATGTATTAGTGCTCATTCCTGGTAATTATTCAATTTTAAAGAAATAGTTTTTCTTACATTTCTACCCAAGAAAGAGTTCGGGGTCCAGAAAACACAAACAGGCATATTTTATAATAAATACTCAAGATTTTGAGAGAAAAGCATAATTTAAAGAAAACTGGAGTTATAGTTAACTAGTAGTTAACTACTGGGTATAGTTAACTATGCCTAACTTTGATAATTCTCAATTAATTTTATTTCTCTTTTCTTCTCATTTATGACTACAGTTCTAAAACTTGCTTGTTGTGTCCTCCCACAAGTCAATCTTACTAAGACTCATTTTACTCGTCTGTAAATAGGAATAGGAATAATAACTGTATCAAAGAGATATTGGGAGGATTAAGTGATGCACATGAAGTACTCATACAGAACTTAACATGTAGTAAGTGACCAAAAATATTAGTTATTATAATTATTATTATGGTTTTCTGATCTCTAGGCAACATGTTAGATAACTGCATACCATGATACTTTTATAAAAACAACATGTGGATGTACCTTTCAACATCTAACACCATTTTACACTTTAATATATGTAAATATAATTTGTTTAATTAAGTTTTGAAAATCTTTGGTTTCTTCCTTTTCTACAGCATCATCTATGCATTCCTCAAACTACATGCTACTCTGACTTGATTCTATTCATTTATTGGAATACATGTAGATTTATAGTCTTCAGCTATATATCTTTAGATCTCACATAATAATTAGAAATTTGGGGTCATAATAGTCTAAGTATAATGATAGCTTTTTAAAACAATTTAAATGAATTAAAGTTAAATAAATTTTAGAGAGAATTTAAAGTTGCTTAAGCCATAAGGGTACACAAATATTTTTGAAATCCTAATTCTAAACTGTTAACATCTTGATGTGCTATCAAGGCCATTTATAAAGGCTCTTTGTGTTAGTTTGTGGGTGTTAAGTGAATTATTTAGTAAATGATGATCAATAATCAAATATTTCACTCTGGAAATAGAATAATAAATAATACTCCTTGGGTCTTAATAATAATCATAAGTGCATTCATTCCAGATCTATTGAATTCCTTCTCTGTGTGAGGCATTGTCCAATGTGATAGGGTCTTTGAGATTAAAAAAAAAAAGTTGTTCTCCAATTTGATGAGCTCAAGGTCTTGCTGGAGAGAGACAGAAAAGAAAGATCTCACAATATAAAGTTATGAATATAGGACTATGAATGCACAGAAGAGGAAACAAATAATTATGCATGAGAGAAATCTAAAAAGATGTTGTCCTTCTTAAAAGTTAACTTGAGGGGACCTAAAGGAGAGTTGTAAGGGAAGGGAAGATAAGAGGTGTGGGCAGGGCCTTTGAGGAGAAAACCACATAACTTATGTAAGGCAAGCCCTTGGGAAAGAGTGCCAAGTTCACTGTGAATGGAACACAGTGGCCCAAGGGATGCCTAGTGGAGTGGGTGGAAAGATGTTGGAGTTCTAATCCAGGAAATTGTGTGTGTGTGCATGTGTGTATGAATGTGTGTGTGTGTGTGTGTGTGTGTATCTTTTGTAGGCAATGAGGATCTAGAAAAATATTTCTAATAGAAGATCAACAAAGATAAACTTGGGTCTGGCAGAATACAGAGAGCAGATTACATAGAATGGAGAGAACTAAAGGGTGTCCCAAAATTCACGCAAGAAGTTATTTTGATAGAAAACACAGGTTTATAATTAAAAATTGTAAATTTTTTATTGATTCATAAAGTATACAGTATAGGGTTATGTATGGAATAGCATATCGGGTAAATGGCCTCCACAGCTTTGCTGGCACATACGTAAATGGATTATGGAACAACAACAAGTGGATGCTGATTTTTCTAACAAAATCATCTTCAGCGATGAGGCTCATTCACACCAAACAGTGACACGTTGTGGATGCATTTGTTTCTCAACAACCACTCATGGGTTTTCTGAACCCCAAATGTGACAATTTTGTCGATTAACCAAGCCATCAAAATGAAAATGAGCCTCATCGAATTCAGCCACATTTATGCAAAACGGTCATGGAAAATTTCAACAAAATGGCAGACACCCTTTAGGTCACAGAGAAAAGTTAGGAGGCTACCATCATAATACAGGCAGAAACAAGAAGAGTGCCAAACTGAGGCAACTGCACTAGTGATGGGAAATGGATCCAGGAAAGATATATTTCAAGATAAAATGAAAATGATTTGAAAACTGGGTGGATATGGAGTACAATATAGGGGTTGAGAATGACAGATTAACTAGCCCACAGGAGGAAGAAAGTGTGTGTGTGTGTGTGTGTGTGTGTGTGTGTGTGTGTGTGAACTAGAGGAACAGCAAGCTCATATTTGGACACAACATGTGTCTGTGGGATGCAGGCAGAGATGTGTCAGGGGCATCTGGATTTGGAGGTTCAGAGAGAGATTCACTGTGAAAGATAATTTAGTAAATGAGGATTTAGGAGCCAGTACCAGATAGATGTTAACTGAGGACATAAGCTTGTATGTGATCACCCAGGGACAGCAATCAGAATAAAAAGAGAAGACCAAGACCAAGGGCAGGTCCCCAAGAAACACTGACACTTAAGGGTTTAGCCTGGAGAGCAGACCCAGCAAAGAAGGAGCTATTAGAATAGGATGAGGCAAGTTGCAATCTGGAAGTCAAAGCAGTGGAGGAGGCTTTTAAAGAAGCAGAGATTGTCATCTTCTTATCCACCAGCAACAGTGGGGTGAGTCTTGTCTCCCCAGAGACAGGGCTTCTAACAAGGAGTTAATTCACTGTCACTCACCACGCTTTCACAATCTCCAGAAGTACTAGCAGACAGAAAATGGTCCCATGATAGACATGGCAGAAGAGACAGAAAGAAGGAACAAGAGTTTTAGATAACTCATAAATGAGTCATTAAGCAATAAACCAGAGTCAGCAATATGACCATTCCTCTTGAAATAAAAGAGCAAAAAGAGCTCTCAATTAAAAAGACAAAGTCTTCCTAAGATGAGGCAGTGTGCTAATTTAAGCACAGCTTTTGAATCCCTGCATGCACTCTGCTTGGAATAGCTTGGTAAGTATTTGTTGATGAGTAAACCTGGGTTAGACACTACCAACTGGGGCCTCAGTTTCCTTATGTTATCATGAGATAGTCCATTTGGTCCTCACAACTATCCTATGTGGTAGGGACTGGTTTTGGCCCACTTTACAGATGAAGTACCCAAGATAGAGAGTTCAGGAACTTTGCCTAGACAGGTGATAAGCAGCAAAGCTAAGTTTCAAAGTGGGGACTTTCTGTTCCCCAAGCCCATGTTTTGCTTCCCATTAGGACCCTCAGGACTTTCAAAGCACGTGAATATTTTTCATTTTATCCCTTTAGATTAGAAGCTAGGAAGGAAGCTGGGTAGGTATTGCTACGTCCACAACAGATACAGCAACGAAGGATCTGCCTACAAGTATACGTTCGGTAATAAGGAGCCATAGAACCCAGGTCTCCTAATTCTACCCTATTTTATGGCCTTTTAAAGATCAATAAATATATCCCATTAACAGACATTAACCTTGAGACCGAAATTCACATCTTGGAAAGAAACTACTGTCACCCTTAGAACTGTATCAAATATCTTTCCTTCCTCGATAGTATAGCGACATAGAAATGAATCATCTGAGGGTCTCTCTTAAGAAGTGGAGACGGCAGTTTAAGTACAGCCCTTGAAAAAGTAGCAGCTTTTCCTCCATCATCTTACTAGTTAATCTTCCTGGGAACAGGCTGATATTTACTCATCCCAGGAGAGCGCTGAATTGTCTGGACTCCAAAAGATGCCAAGGATCAGGTTTTAAGTTCCCCACCATTAGTCATCACGTGGAGAAAAGTGGCAGAGCTCTTCACAGATGCACAGCCTTTCCTTTCCCCAGACATGGGAGTTGAAACAACATCCAATGGGTTCAAATTAGGAAAAGTCAGCAAAGAAAGCCCTCTCTTCCTTAAAAGTGATCGGTTCCCTGGGTTAGATGTGAAATGCTCCGCGGTCTCTAGACGACAGGATCAGCCAGGCGAACAATGCATTCGAGAGCTGTGCAAAGTAACGTTAGACCAACGACATCAGGTTAAAGCGGACACCGATGCCAAATTCTAATTATTTCCATTCCTAGCCTTGGAACAAAGTGACAAAATATATATAATTTCCCCCTCATTTGATTTATTATTGGAGCTCAGAATTTCCTTCCGTAGAGCCATGAAAAGGACCATTTCCAACATAGGTCTTTTGAGGCCATGACCAAGTTATGCCGGCAAACTGACGCTGTGGGTGAAACATCAGTTTCTGAGTTCTGGATTCTAATGTGAGTCCTTCCATCTCTAGCCATCTAGATCCTAGACAAATTACTGAAGTTTTCTGAGATTCAGGTTTTGAAAAGTCCGTTACATGGAGAAAAGAGCACTAACTTCTCAGGGTTCTCGGGGGATTAACTGTGATAAAGAATGTAAACTCTCTGCAATCATTAGTTCCCGTTTTCCTCTAGGGCAGCGGTTCTCAACCTGTGGGTCGAGACCCCTTTGGGGGTTGAACGACCCTTTCACAGGGGTCGCCTAAGACCATCGGAAAACACATATATAATTACATACTGTTTTTGTGATTAATCACTATGCTTTCATTATGTTCAATTTGTAACAATGAAAATACATCCTGCATATCAGATATTTACATTACAATTCATAACAGTAGCAAAATTACTGTTATGAAGTAGCAACGAAAATAATTTTATGGTTGGGGGTCACCACCACATGAGGAACTGTATTAAAGGGTCGCGGCCTTAGGAAGGTTGAGAACCACTGCTCTAGGGCCACCTATTCCTTCTGTGAAAGTGCACAGCCAAGTAGGAAAGAGTTGTCGATGTTGGTAAGCCATGAACTCGATTCCAAGACAGAAAGTTTAAAAAACCAAGAAAGCTCCAGGAACTGTTGATGCAGTTACCTTCCAGACGAGAGATACTCAGAGTCATGTGGAACACACTGTACACTTGCTTCTAGGTCCTTGGCCAAAATTTCCATCTTGAACAGCCGTGGCTGTCTACCCACACTACCCTCTCAACGCAGCTATACAGGGTGGGGCAAAAGCAGGGGTACAGTTGTGAAGATGCGGAATTATTCTTATTTTCCGTTTGAACAACTATCAACTTACTTTGGCCCCTACCCTGTATTGCAGCAGTTGTCACGTAGCTGATGTGGGCTGACAACGGTAGAAAGTTGCTTTTTCCTCTTTAAATTCGTAGTCGCATCCGTTGATACAAAAATGCCCCCAATGTACGTGCACTGACCTTCCATGGGAACTGAGATTTTGAGCTCAGGTCCAATTAGGAAGTCTAGGCTGAGGCTGCAGAAAAGAATCGTGTGCCTTTGGAAGTTAGTGACGTGTTTCATTCTCTAGTTGATCTGAGATAGTTGAGCTTGGGGTCTAATTGCTCCCTCACTTCCTTTGCTTCCCCAACTGCAAAGGGCATACAATGTCAGAGAGGAGCCTTGATGTGCTCCTTTCCTGCACCGGGGGCGAAGGAAAGCTGCTGAAGGACCTGCTGCCTGCAGCTCATGAAACCATGAGTCATTCGTGTAGTAAAGGGAATTGGCCACTTGTTTGTACAAAGTTGAAAAGGGGATGGGCCGGGGACAGGGAGGTTCCAATGCAAAAATAGATGCTTAGGAGCGTGTGCTCCTTGAAATGCTGGAACAGGCTACCGGGTTCACAGTGGCTGACTGGGTCCTTAGGAGCTGCTCCATCCTCCTGAGTAAGAAATCGTTCGTGAGGCCTTCCCACCTCCCTGACACCAGCATCTGACACGGAACATTTCGGGTCACACACTGCTCTCTCTTCCACTTCCTGTTATTTTTTTTTTGCTTTTCTGCTTTGCTTCATGGTTTCAAAGGTCTTTACTACTATGAGCAGCTTCTGGGTGAGGCACTGGTCAGTAATTCCTCTGGTGAATGCGCATTGCTATCCCCTCTCTGGGTGAGGAGACCTGAGGGAGGAAATGGGCAGTGGCTTCTGCCTGGGGCAGGGAGGTGAAGGCAGACCATCTCAGCCAGCAGTTCACTGATGTGCCCACTGAACCTGCCGCCACCTGGCCGTGCACGGGGCCCACCCCGACGCACCTGCCTCCGCGCCTGCTGCGGAACAGAGCCCAGTGCCCCATCACCCCTCAGCCGCCTCAGTTTCTGTCAGCCGCTCCCTCTCTTTAGCCCAATTCTTCTCACCCTTGGACTTTTTATCCTCCTCGTAAAATGACATTTCTGGGACCAGAAATTGAAGAGCCACAGCTTAAAACGACAAAAGCCACAAGAATGCCTCCCTCTAGCTTTTAGCTTTAGGTCAAAAGGGGTCCCCGACTATATTTCACAAAATTATAAAAGACGAAGAGTTTACAGCTGAGCCAAGTACTGCCTATGTGGAGTTATACACTCAGTTTGCTAAAAAAGATTTCCCCTCATCTTTGCAGATCCATGTGCCCAGAGGCTCTGAGAACTTCACACACAGTGACTATCCAAGTGGCTCCTGAGAGCACAAGTCCTTCTAGGCCTGCCCCCCTCCACCAGAGGGAGATGGAAAACAGGACGCTGGGAGAAGATTCCCACTGTTATGGGGGGTGAAGAATGGGATGGTTTTAACCAGGGGTCCTCAAACTTTTTAAACAGGGGGCCAGTTCACTGTCCCTCAGACCGTTGGAGGGCCGGACTATAGTTTAAAAAAACAACTATGAACAAATTCCTATGCACACTGCACATATCTTATTTTGAAGTAAAAAAACAAAACGGGAACAAATACAGTATTTGTATTTGCATGTGGCCCGCGGGCCGTAGTTTGAGGACCCCTGGTTTTAACCTACTCTTCGGTGTAATATTGAGGGGGATGAATGCAAGGCTGGAGTAACACAGGGCAGGGGCACCTGACTCGGTGGAATATTGAGGCGCAGAGGATGATTTTTGAATTGAATTCTGAAGGATAACCAGAGGTTCACCAGGGAGACAAAGGGCGGAGGGTACTCCCACCAGGGGCAGAAGATCATGCAAAAGCAAATAGGCAGGAAGAGGCTACGCAGTGGAGTGTTCAGGGAACAGCAGTGTGACTGGAGGTCAGAGGATGTGAGAGGAGGCAGTGGGGGTGTGGAAGCAAGAGGCAGACCAATGCACTCTTTTCAAATGGGTGCATGAGTGCACCCAACAATTCACTTTACTCAGTGCTTGCTGCGTATTGTATTGCTGTTCCTGTTAAAGTACAAGCATTTGCTTAGCTCTATTTTATCGTTTGTCAATGTGTACCTCAATGTCACTGAAATACTTCCCTTGATCCTGGGAAATTCAGTGAAGGAGAGTGAGAATGTACCTTCCTAAGCATTTACTAAAGTATTATATAAGTGCAAATGCATTGTCCATCTAAAGAAAAGCATCGTAGGTGACTGTTACCCCAAAGTGTAGATGGGACACCCCACACAGTACAAACGGCTTCCCTGCACGGTTCCCGCTCAGGCCACGGTGGGTAGGCAGAGCCTGAGGGACACCACACTTAAAGCTGATGCTGCAATACAAAGAACACATTCGCTGGCCACGCATCCTGGCATCTTCCCCCCTTGCCATGTCTGTGCTTTTGCTTTTATGCTTTTCTCCTTCTGTTACAGACTCATCCTTTAAGTCCTCCTGTCCTTTTGAAGGTAAGAATGTGCCAGGTCAGGGATGATGGCAGGAATGGGTGAAGGCGAATAATGGTTGGCAGCTTTCCAGGTGATTACATAGCTGAGAACATGTCACCCTAATGGAGTGCTCTATCTTTTGATAACCCCGGCCTGGTTCGGATGTGCTGCAAACATCCGATTTTTATTAGGTAGCCACTCCATTAATGTATGCATCGTTTTCTTCACTGCTCATTCTTAGACATATTAACCCAGTGTAATTCAGGACTTCCTTGGTAAGCCTCCCATAGGAAGATTAAAACAATTTCAGTGATTATAAACTATCTACGCTTAGCAGATGCTGGTCATGTATGGGGCCGTGCCCTGGCAGGATTTATGTTTAAATGTGATTTAAAGTCTCTCCCTCGTCAAGACTCCATTTTACCTTACATGTTTTACATCCTCTCAAAGCACATACTCGTTTTCCTTATTCAGTAATTACTGGCAAGGTAGACATTAAATAGGTAAATACATTTGCTTTCTCCGCTGGGGGCACTTGTATTAATGTTGAGTTGTTTGGGAAAATGCACCAGAAAAAAAATGTTGAGTGTGCCTTTTGAATTTTTCCACAGCGGTGTCAGTGACAGAAGGCAGCTGCGGCATTGGATTTAACTTGGTTGAAAGGCTGATATTTGACTCCAACTCCAAAAACAATCATCATTCTTACAATCTGAAGGCATGTGCCTCCCCAGTGAACCCCACTTAATTGTCATCTTTAATGGGGGCATTACTTGGAAATCCAGTTTTCAACATGTCCTTTTTTTATCCTCAGGGTACATGGCATGAAATGTATTTTTATCTTGACATAGAGCAAGTGACTTACTTGGGTCAACCCTGGCTGCTATTATAAGGTCAGAATTTCTTGAATCAATATGTAAGGTATAAAAACACAAAGAAATTCTACTGGTTCCACAAAATTATCTTGTGAGAAACAAATAAACAACAAATGAACTTTTTTAAGTATAAGTATGGTCCATTCAATATTTGGGATATATTGATACTAAAAGATTACTTGTTGTGTATCTGAAATTCAAATTTAACTAAGCATCCTATATTTTTATTTGCTAAATAAACCTGGCAACCCTATATCTGGGGGTAGTTGAATTACCATTAGAATTACATTATCCCCCGATTGCAGGTTTGCAAAATTCCCAAGGGGCCATTCTCTTCATGTGTATGTGCAAAAGTGGAGACTGTCCCGCAGGCAGGCCATTCCCAAAGGCTCCCTGGAGCCATCTGGCTCGGGCTCTAATGGGTCCAGACACTGGAGACTAACCAGTCCCTCCTTTAAAAGAATGTTAAAAAGCCTAAAAGCAACAAAACAATGCCCTTCACAGAGTGGGTGCTCCTTGCATTTTTCTTGAAATCTTTAATGTTCATTAGTGCCAGTCAAGCTGAGGAAGACGATAAAATATGACATCTTAAGAACAGTTCCTGGCTAATCCTCACCTCTCAGCCCAAGCCCTTTGGTTCTTCAGAAACCCAGATGTAAATTCCACCTTGTGCCAGAGGCCCTCTCACATCCCCTCACACCGGGAGTCCTCTACCACCCCGTCTCGCCAGCATTTACCGTGTATGCCATTCGTTGGACGTGTAGCATATTCTGCTTAATATTTTAATCAACCTTTCATTTATAAATTCCCTGAGGAGCAAATGTAGGTAGTGCTAAAATTCAGAGTGAGCCCTGGAGTTAGACCATTTTGGGTTTTAGTGCTCTGCCCCTTCTTGGCTTTGTAACCTTGGACACGTGCATTCTCAAAGTCTCAGTGTATTGTGTTTATCTCTCTGTAAGAATACTGTTGTGCCCTAGCCGGTTTGGCTCAGTGGATAGAGCGTCGGCCTGCAGACTAAAGGGTTCCAGGTTCGATTCCGGCCAAGGGCACCTGCCCGGGTTGCGGGCTTGATCCTCCCCAGTAGGGGGCATGCAGGAGGCAGCCAATCAATGATTCTCTCTCATCACTGATGTTTCTATCTCTATCTCTCTCCCCCTTCCTCTCTGAAATCTATAAAAAATATATTAAAAAAAGAATACTGTTATATTAACTGAGATATCTGTGTAGTGCCGTAATATTAAGTGAGATAATATATGTGTAGTGTCAACTCTTATGAATGCTGGACAGCAGTAGGTAGTTATTATCACCATTATATTGTTATCTTTTCTGAACCCACACTCTCCTCAGTGCCCACTGCTTACCAACTCCTGCCTGAATTGACTGAAGAATCAGTGCCTAGAGCTGACAGACACTCTACATTCCCAGCTGTCCAGAGAGAGAAAATGCTGCCTGCAGACAGATGGGTGAGCCCCATTCACTCTCTGACCCCATTCTCCTCTTCCTCTATTTTTCTGGACTCCTTTAAACCTACACAGGGAAGCCACTGCATTGTGCTCTGTTTGGCGTTATGTGAGAAGCAGGAAAACTTTAACTGCCGCAGCGGTGTGCTTCCTCAGTGGCACCAGCGTGGAGAGCCCTCCTGGGACTGCAGTCACCACACACTTCCTGCCTGCCTCTTTATTGACTACTTGCTGCCTCTGTACTTTTCTCTCAGTCATCAGTGAGGAAGTTGCGTAACTTGAAAGCTAAATGGGAGCCTCTTTCCTGCATCTGAAGTCACACATATTATTTTTCCTTATTGTAACTTTTTAAAAAATTCCATGGAAAGTGCTCTTCTCAATGCAAAATGATTTTTTTTTTTTTTTTTTTTTGCGTCCTGGAGCGTGTGTGAGACTGGAGATCGGGTTTTTAATGTTTTATTTCCAGTTGTATTATAATCAGAGTACCTTGAGAACAGTATGGTTTTCTTAATATGGAGACATGTTACAAAACCAAATATGTTTCAAGTACATCCTCTGAGTTCTCGACTGGCTTTTCCCAAAAAGTTCATTCAAAATCTTTTACATGGAAAGTGAAAGAATACTCTGGGGCCATTCATTCCTTCATTGGCAGCATGGCATTTGCAAAACTGTCATCTCTTGGAAGGTGGCAGCTGTAATAAATTCATTTTCGTATGAGGACTCAGCTCCTTTTTCATAACAGGTATTCAATGAACATTTGTTTAGTCAATTAATGATCAAGTATTTGCCCAACAAATATTTATTGAGCACTCAGGAGATGCATGGCCCTAAAATATGTTCATAATATAGTGTCATTACACTTGGGTCACTAATAAATAATGATTTCCGCACAAGCACTGTTTGTAATGCAACCCTCCAGCAAGCCCGTGACATAAACCAGGGGAGTTTGGGCAAGAGAGTTCACAGTTCCTTATTGTTTCAATGAACAGCAGTTGACCTTGCCACTCCCATTGTTACCCACAGAGAACAACAGGCTCGCTCCCATGTCCCCACCTATTTTGTTTTTGTTGATTAACAACTTGAAAGTCATTCCAAACGCGTCAGAGTCAGAGACAACAGCCTTGGACCTTTCCTTCTCTGGTGTCAGAGTTGGCCTCCTGAGCGAAGGACCCATCGGTTCTGCATCCTGTCATCTGGGGAACTGTGTAACACTGTGGGGGCCAGGCTGTACTGGAGGTTAGAGACCCCACCTTTAAAATTATTACTCTGAAAAAAGCGAGAAATATTGTTTCAATTATAAGGCTCAAATATGGACAGCCAGGAACCACTTGAGAAGTTGCATAGTAGTTGTCTTTAACCACAAAACCGAAATCACTATTTAGCTGTTTGCTTCTGCACAGCGTAGGAAAGGTCTGAGTGGCAGTTCAGACAAGCTGCTGCTTCTTCTTCTTTTTTTTTAACTGTTCTCTGGTCCTGATTTCGCTCTTAAAGTTTCCCGGAGTCTCTGAGTGCTCCAGTGTTAATAGAAAACAGCTAAGTGTTGCCACATTTGCAGCTGTGAGTGGGAGCGCACGGAGCCGGCCTCTTGTACAACAGGAGGGAGGGAGGTTTGCAGAACTGCTTTTCAGGTGTTTCCATCCTAGACTGTTTTTCATTCCCTCTTTCCAATACATCATTCCCCTACGTTTCACCTCATTTCCTCCCAGTTTCCGACTCTACATGGTCACATGGTCATTGGGACCCTTGTAATCTTTTGTTTCCTCCTGGTAGACTCTGGCGACTTTATGAAAACCAGGCTAGTTCACAATGGGACATGTTTACAGGTGAAGACTTCATGCTGGCAGCCTCTCCTTCCGATGCCCGTCCCCACCCATTAACCCGCTCCGAGGGGCACGTCCACTGCTGCAGACTGGAGAGAAGGGCGTCACAGTGAGGGTCAGGGGCAGCACCAGCCGGGCAGCCTGGGCCGTGCACTTTGGAGAGCCTCGGGGATCACACACACACACAGACTACACTTGGAACTGGGTGCTCAGTGCTGCACAGCCCCTCCGGCCACGCTAAACACCCATCCACTCTGTGTGGGGTGCTGTTCAGGCTCCGGCGGCCTGATTCCCCCAATTGATCTCTTGCTTTGTGTCTAGGGAGCCCAAAGTGGCTTCATTCTGAGGGTGGGAAGGTGTCTTCTGGGTGTCAGACACTTCATTGCAGGGTGGCGCGATTTGGGCGGCTGAAGCACTTAGTAAGAGACAAATTAATTAATTGTCAAGTCTTTCCTTTCAGCAGGAACACAAAGGGTAATGAGGAATCATTTCCCAGGAGTGCTGAGCTTCCGGTCTGCTGCCTCTTTTCACGTTCTGATTCCCGGGTCCAGAAGCACTCACCTATTAGCAAGATATTCCCAACAGCTGTACACTGTGGCAGAAAAGCATCTTGTAATATGAAACAATCCCCATTACTCTTCAAGTTAAATACATGTAGGGCTAGAAGTGACCTGTCATTGCAATCCTTGAGATCAACACTGAATGCTAGCATTGTTCACAGTTTTTATCTTTATCATGATCTTTAGTAAGATTTCATTAATTTCCAAAAAACAAAATTGCAGCTTCATTTAAATTTTATAATCATGAATCACACTTTGAAGTTTACCTTTTGTTTTACAGAAAATTGATGATTTTAGAAGAAAAAGAACCTTTGAAAAGGAAAAAATTAAATATGTTATGTTTATGTGCAATTTACACTTTTGATGAAAATGTACTGTATTAAAATTGTGTACACTTTGAACAAAATTACATTTCGCTTTTAATATGTTAGAGTCTAAAATTTAGATAACTATGGTCAATAGAAAACAAGTTATATGAAAATATTTGTTATGACATCAAAATTCAGAATGTTGTAGAAATGAAGGCAATAATATAATATTTTATGAATTACTTAATAATTTTTAAATTGTGTGTAACTTAATTTTATTATTCATGGAAATATCACCAACCCAGCAATAGAATATCCAGATGTGCACAATAATAATAAATTCAGTTACTGACTATGTTGTTGACTTTTAGTCATATAAGAACCATAGTTTTCCATACATTTTTCAATTTTGTTATTACAAAAGTATATTTGTCAAGGTAGGAAGACTGAGACTATTTGATGTAACCGTTAGCCTGATTTACAACTTCTTAATATTTAGACATGGTATGCAGGCCTCCATTTGTCTTGCCTTGAGCCCTGAAAATGTTAGGGGGCAGGTCTGCTCAGGTATTTTTCACTTTTTGAAGCTTAGAATAGTATTGCTCTTTTGAACTGTTTTATGTTGATTGGTTTAGGTTCAACATGATTATCATGATTATGCCCCTCCCCCCCCCACCACCACCAACCTGATATATGTTCTCAATAGGTAATCTGGTGAACAGATAGGGATAGAAGTGTGAGAAACAAACATACTAAAATTTTTTGGCCCTCTAATCAGTTTCCTATAGTATTTTTGATATAGTATTTTTGACAACGTATATGTATTCTTTAATATGCACCAATATTTTTTTTCATAATATAGGAAAGAGTTACATGTGTATGTTACAAACATGGATCTTTGTACTCAGACAAGCCTAGAATTTAATTGCAAGTCCAGCACGCACTAGCAGGGTGGTTTAGTTCAACTATTTGTACCTCAGTTTCTTGATCAGTAAAACGTTGATGAAAATATCTACACCAATAAGGTACACTGGAGATAATACATGCAAAGTGCTTTGCAGATAGTAAGGATTAAATAAATGATAATAGTTATTATAATTTCACATGTTTAATAAAGTATCAATCTGTCCATTCATTCACTAACCCCCCTGTTCAAAGTCCTTTGGTAGCCTTCCACTGCTCAGAGTGTATCTTTTTCTGCCATTCAACTGCTCCCATTTATACTTTCAGACTTACATTCCAACCTTCCTCCCACTCCAAGACCATTCCCGCAAGGGACGTGTACTTTCCTATCTCTATGGCCTGACTACAGGCACACTCTCCATGCTGGCAACTCCATCTATGTGGTTGGCCTTGCATCGTCCAAGGCCCAGTTCAAGTGGCACTTCTTGCAAGGTCTTCTCATTTTCCAATCCAATCAACTTTTTCTCCTTATGTTCCCACTGCGCTTTATTTGTAGCTCTATTAGAAAACTCATTACATTTGAGCCTGGTATTATATCAAGTTTTGTGTATGTGTCCAGCATCTCTGCTCCACCATCAGCTTCTTTGGGATAGACCAGGGGTGGGCAAACTTTTTGACTTGAGGGCCACAATGGGTTCTTAAACTGGACCAGAGGGCCGGAACAAAAGCATGGATGGAGTGTTTGTGTGAACTAATATAAATTCAAAGTAAACATCATTACATAAAAGGGTACGGTCTTTTTTTTTTTTTTTAGTTTTATTCATTTCAAATGGGCCGGATCCAGCCCGCGGGCCGTAGTTTGCCCACAGCTGGGATAGACTGTATCTTTCTACCTTTGAACACATGCCTGACCCATTCCCACAGCATGTTAACATAGTACTCAGTACAAAGTAGATGCTCTTAATTACTTTAAAATTTGAATTTGTTGAAATCTATTTCAGAGGGATAAAAAGAAAGTAAATAAAATGAAATACAGGTCATTTTTTGGGTTCTTCTAGCACTGCTGAGTCTTGTTCGCATGATTATGTGATTTTCTTATTGCTTTTCTAAAATGGCATTACTTATATTTTAAAACAGTCTGCTAATTTCCAGGAAAAGTACTTTGTCTAAAGGCACATCTTATTGGCAAATTGAACAAACATTGTGATAAATTGTACTACTTTAAAAAAAAAACACATGCAACTTGTGTTAATATATTGGAGGGATTTCAGTGTTTAGATATTTTAGTGGTGTCAAATGTCCATGGATTCTTTGATATGCTTTCCTTCCCAGGTAAGATCTAATTACCCTCCTCTTAAATGTAGTTTTGACTCAGTGACTCACTCCCAGTCTAAGGACTAGAATACAGTGGAAGTGATAGTATGTGGCCTTGGGAAACTAGGCAATAAAAGTGATCTCTCTTGAGTCACTCACTCGCTATGGAGGAAGCCCGCTGCCATGTCATGAGAACTATCAAGCTGCCCTGTGGAGAGGCCCAGCATGGGCCAGTCTCTTGCCAACAGCCCCATAAGTGAGCTTGGAAGTCGACCACCCAACCCCACTCCAGCTCTCAGATGACAGCAGCTCCAGCAGACAGCCTGACTGAAACCTCAGGAGAGCCCCTGAGCCAGAGCTCTCCAGCTAATCTGCTCCCAGCTTTCCGACTTCCGGAGACTGTGAGATGATACGTGCTAGTTGTTTTAAGCTGCTAGATTTTGAGGTGATTCATTATTCAGAAGCGCCAACTGATACAGACATAATGGAAATATTATGAGCATTCTCACTGTGGATATTCACAGATTTATTTATTTACTTATATTTTTATTGATTTTGAGAGAGAGAGAGGAAGGGAGAGGGAGAGAGAAAGAGAAACACAGATGGGAGAGGGAAGCATCAGTCAACTGTCCCTTGCAAGAGGAAGGGAGAGGGAGAGAGAAAGAGAAACATAGATGGGAGAGGGAAGCATCAATCAGCTGTCCCTTGCAAATCCCCTACTGGGGATGGAGCCCACAACCCAGGCATGTGCCCTGACCAGGAATCAAACCAGAAATCTCCTGGTGCCTGGGATGGCACCCAACCAACTTAGCCACACCAACCAGGGCTAAATATTCATAATTTTAAATCTATGATTATTAATTTCTGAGAGTAGGAAGAAAATTTGAGGTGGTTATCAAAAGTCATGCTCTGGAACCCACCTCTGGCTAACTGCAGTAGACAGGACTGTCAATCATTTGGTCAATTAGTTATTTAATAAATACTTATGAAATTGTCTGCTGTCCGCCAATCACTGGTCTAGGTCTTAAAAATGCAAAGAGAAATAAGATCGGGTGCATGTTTTTAGTCTTCATATTTCAGTGTCCCCCACCATCTTATCCACCACAGATAATAACAGGATTGATGTCAATCTGAGAAGCCCTACCTAATTATGTAAAAAGTTTGCAAAGACTTATTTAGTATAATGGAGAAAAAAATATGAGTGGAATTCCAGGCTGGGCTAATTATAACTTTAACAGGTAGGTTCCGAACACTGCCAGGCCTGACCAACAGCATCAGGCTGTTAAACCAAACACAGTTGTCTCAGGGTGCGTGGCAAGTGGAATTTTGTGAAAGGGTCTGTCTGCCTATAGTCTACCACACGTAAGCACCAGCTCTGTCAATAATGCTCTCCTCAGGGATGAAGGACAGTGACCTCAATGGCAGGAAAAATATTCCATTAGTAAAACATCCCCTAATTAATACTAATCTCTTCCCTGGAAAAGCTGCTTTAGAGGAAAGATTCCCTCTCTCCCCACATGCCAAACTGATGAGCATTAATTTGGAAAATTTTCCATTTAGTTTCAAGGAATATTAAAAAGCTCCACTTAGCAAAAGTTAAAAATGAGTTTATTTCCTCGCCTATGTAAATATATACAGGTAATATTTTTTACAATGTCAATTACTAATTGAGCATATCAATTAAAAGCAATCAAATTCAGTTACTCTCCGAATTGGCATTTACTATTTTACTATCCCTCTTGCTCTTTATCATAAAACGCTGTTGTTAAGTACCTATTTGTATGTAATCTTAGAGACTGTAATGCAACAAAGGCAGATGTGGCTCTTGTTTCTCTAAAACCATGATATCCAAGTCAGATAAAATTCGTGGAAAACAAATCAAAAATGCATAAAGAACCGTGAGAGTATCTTCCTATCACTTCATCTGGGAACCAGTAAGACATTTTAGGTTCAGTTGAGGAATATAAAGCATAATAAAGGTGACAAATCAGTAGTTTACCTTATCTGTCAATAAGTGTTCATAGAATAAGCTCTCTCCAGCTTCAGGGCTCTGGAAGCTCCTGGTCTCCCCTCCCACCCCCCCTACACACACACACTCACACACACCCAGCACACTCTCTTCTCTGCCTAGTTATCAACATTTAATCCTTCTGATTGGAATGCATGTGTCTCTTCCTCGGGGAAGTTCATTGTCCCTTTACTAACAAGTCCAGGCTTACCCTAGTACGGTGATGGCACCCCTACACACACACACTCACACACACCCAGCACACTCTCTTCTCTGCCTAGTTATCAACATTTAATCCTTCTGATTGGAATGCATGTGTCTCTTCCTCGGGGAAGTTCATTGTCCCTTTACTAACAAGTCCAGGCTTACCCTAGGACAGTGATGGCGAACCTATGACACGCGTGTCGCAGGTGACACATGAACTCATTCTTTTGGTTGATTTTCTTTGTTAAATGGCATTTAAATATATAAAATAAATATCAAAAATATGTCTTTGTTTTACTATGGTTGCAAAGATCAAAAAATTTCTATATGTGACACGGCACCAGCGTTAAGTTAGGGTTTTTCAAAATGCTGACACGCCGAGCTCAAAAGGTTCGCCATCACTGCCCTAGTACCTAAGGCCTTCTCTTGCCCTGTCACCTTTCCTTACTATTACTTGTCACAGTTCACAGTTACAACGCCGAGCTCAAAAGGTTCACCATCACTGCCCTAGTACCTAAGCCTTCTCTGGCCCTGTCACCTTTCCTTACTATTAATTGTCACAGTTCACAGTTACTTATTTATGTGATTATGTCATGAATATATGTCCCATCCATGACTAGATTATTAGTTCATGCCAAAAGAACAGAGAGGGGGTCTTTTCTCTTATCCTTCTGTTTTAGCCTTGTGTCTGGCACACTGTATTTACAATACGTAGTGAATATGGGAATAAGTGAATGAATGAGCAGTGCAGTGTGTGTTCAGAGCTTGACTCCAAAGTTAAGCATATTTGGGTACAAAGACCATACTCTCACTATCCAGTTATGTGACCTTTGGCATACTTTTTTCCTTTCTAAGATTCAGTTTCCTCATGGGTAAAAGAGAGATAATAATAGTAGATTCCTCACATGACTGTCATGAGCTTAAATGAGAAAATGCATCCAACGTGTTTAGCTTAATACCTGGCATAGAGCAAGAGCTTATTATTATCACTATTGTCGTTGTCACCTCTGGTTCTGCCTCCATCGAATAAAACCATTACAAATTCAATTCTCCAATTTTTTTCATTCTCATTCAGGAGGACAGGGGAGAAAGGATTCACTGAGTATATTTCTGCGAAGCTTCTGACCACTTCTGGTTTCCTGTCACCTCAGCTGCCTGGTCCATTCCTACTGGCATCGGCTAATTTCACCCTCTTCCCCCAGCCATCAACAGCGTGCATTTTTGGTTTCCTACTATTATCTATAGATAAAGTTCTTTAATTATCTTACTTTTCTCCTTCATGGAGCACTCAGTTCCTAGGATTTGGCCCAGTTTCTCTGAAGGGCCAAGTCAAAAGAGAAATGAATTCGCACTAAAAAATGGTTCCACCTTCGACTTCCAAATACTGTCCCTGAACCAACCATGTACCCCTGGACTTTCCTCTCAGGATGAAATTGTCTGGCCAGAAAAAGGATGGTATCTGTCCCCCTACCCCTTGGGTCATTTTAGCTTTGGGGACAAGTGAATCTATCACTGATGCTGAGGAAGGCTTCATGCAAAGAGAGGGCTTGCTTGCTCCGTCAGCCGGACCAGGCCAGAGCAGACAGGCTTGATTTGCCTGAAGGTCCTGGCTCCTGGACCCTCACTGTATTTATAAGTCTTAACAGTGTAACTGTGAATTCCATTCTGGTGATGTTGCTTCTGGCTGGCAGATGGCCATGGTTTCCAGTCGTTCACGAGCAATTTTGAGGCCTGCTGATATGGGCATCGAGAGCACCCGGCTCTCTTTTATGTAACCATGTGCATTCATTCTCTTGTAAGGTTACATATTTTCTGAAAATATGGCTACTTCCAGTTGAAAAAACAATGTTTTTTTATTCGCTCACCTCTAAAGAAACCACTTTGCAAAACACTCTATAAAAATAAAGAGTTTTTACTGAGTTCAGGGTCTAAACAAAGAAAGTTAAAGCAGTTTCTAAGCAAAAAAAAAATGCAACAAAGACTTTCCTTCTTACCAAATAACTTAAGAATGTCTGAACGAAAACATCCCAAACCTGGCCAGTGCCAGAATTTCTCAGATAAGTCAAGAGAGGAGAAAAATCACAAATCTAACTCAAACCACCAAGCCATCTATGAATGGCAAGAGGAAAACAATGAAAATGTTCTTAAATACTTAAAGACATAAATTGTAACCATTTCTCAGAAAGAGCAATTATACCTTTGAGTGTTTTCTAATTATTATTATTATTAAATATGTTTTTATTGATTTCGGAGAGGAAGGGAGAAGGAGAGAGAGATAGAAACATCAATGATGAGAGAGAATCATTGATCCGTTGGTTGCTTCCTGCACACCCCACACTGGGGATCCAGCCCACAACCCTGGGATGTGCCTTGACTGGGAATTGAACCGTAACCTTCTGGCTCATAGGTCAATGTTCAACCACGGAGCCACGCTGGCCAGGCTCTAATTATTATTTTTGGGGGGGAAAGCTGTTGGGAGAATCATGCAGGAGTCCCACCTCCTCCTCCAGGAGGCTTTCCAAACCCCAGGAGCCACAGAGAGCCCTCTGAATCACCACTCTCCACCCAGAGGCTCCTTTACCGGACAATGCCTTGTTATAAAGCATCATTTCCCACCATGTGTCTAGTCTTCTTAACTCGACTGGAAGTGCTGGGGATAGAAATATAGACTTCTATTTTATTATCCCCACTACACCGTGGTGCCTTGAACACAGGGATCAATACACACGAACTGATTAATTCACATAAGAATTTACTACTGTTTGCTTCAGACCAACAGATAATAAAAATCTGAAAGAGTACTTCATTTCATTATACCCCAAAAATGTAGAATCTGCTATTCCAGATGTTTTCCATTAATTGGGGCATTTATTCAATTCTTGGAGAAACTGTGGAATCTTTGGGCTATAGAGAAATATGGTTGATTGGTGTTCACTTTCTTATAACATTTTTGTCTTGCAAAATCACAGATAGATATCGAAGGCAGGAAGCTGAGTGTGGATATGGAAAACACAGATTTATTTGCTGTATTTCGGTATCCTAGAACTAGAGAAACCTTTTCTTAAATAGGAAAGTATACATGTTATTTTTATCAGCAGTTAGCAAATTTTCAGAATTGTTATCCTCAATAGGATCATGTGAAAATTGAAATAGCTTTTAAGAACACAATGAAATATGGACCATTTAATGAAAATTTTCCACAATGCAGGAAATTGTCCCTTGGTTCCATTTTTAGGGGGAAAAAATCTTGTGCTATTTAGAATATGGATATGATGACAACATTTGTACAAAAAGTGGCAGTTCATATCAACATGCATTAAAATCTCTTTCAAAGATTTATACATTTTACTCTTTTGTGTATATATATATTTGTACATTTTGAGTCTCAGTTTAAATGCATTACTTCCCTTCATGCTCTTTAAAAGATTTATACATATTGTTCTTTCCATGATTTATACATATTTCTTTTCAATTTAGGAAACTGAAGTAGTTAAAATGTTGGAAGAACAGGATTGCATCTCAGTTTCTTTATAACATCCTATATGCAGCGATTAAGACTAGATATACTAACTCTTCAGATGGAGAAATGAATATACAGAGATGTTACATGATTTACTAAAAAGCATACAGGGATGGAGGGCTCTTGGACTTCTTGATTTTCAAAATTTCTAATGTCAGATTATGCTGATTCTGTTTTGGCCAATCTGAGATCTATAGAGTCCCCAGGTTCTCTGATTTCATCCATCTATATCTTTGGGGAAACAGAATGATACTAAGCTTAATATGCTGTGATGTCTGTAGAATAGATGTGACACTTGCCTGGTCTAATTAAAACCCACTTCTCTACCCAGATAGGAGATCATCGCATTCACATCTCACTTCCTTCCTTATTTAATGTCCCTATGGTCACATGAGATCACCAAATGCTCAGGTCCTGAGCCACATTTCCATGTTTAGTAAATCAGGAAATAGTGAAAGATGTCTTGTGACACTTTCATTCCAAACTTAGACTAGGCATGAGTATTTAATAACACGTGTAGTGACATGAATGAGAAAGAGGTCATGGTTTTAATAATCTGAAGTGATACAGAAGGCAATCCATAGCAGAAAGCATATATGATATGTACGCTATTTTAGTCAATATATTTCTCTCTGAAATTCTCCACATTCCCACAAATAAAATAAATTATTTTCCATTTAATGTCCCACCATCAGTTCTCATCATAGCACCCAAACACGTTGTTGTATTTGTTTTGCACACCTGTCCTTTTTTTTAAAGCCAAATATTTTTATTCTTATAATAAACATATTTTCTAAAAAATGATTGAGATCATAATTTTCAGGCTGGAATCTCTATAAATTTGCCCTTCAGAGGATTATTCTTAAAACATTAGGTATATACTATAGTCACAATAAGTGTCTTGTTGAATGAAGAGCACATCTGTCTTTTAAATGTGAAGTCTCTAAGGAGGGAGACTGCATTTTACTTATCTCTAGATCTCTATTAACTTCAAGAATGCTGGAACAGAGTAGATGCTAAATATGCTTGTTACTTAAATGCTAAATAAGTACATGTTTGTGTAGTCTATGTCATTAAGGATTTTGTATTGGAGCTGGAGAGATAACCAGTCATTCAATATTTAATGGTAACCTATAGTAGGAGGCAAAAGAAGGCACCAATGAGAGGCACCCTGAGGACTTGGGAATGACAGAAATGAGATTTCCCTACATACAATGGATCAGAGCAGAGATGGAAAAAAAATCAACCACAAGACTTGACTAGAAACTAACCAACTATAATAAAGAGCTTATGAAAAAAAATGCCATTAGAAAAGAAGTTTGGTCCCTCATAGGATCATTGAGAGAGTCATAGAGCAATCATCCAAGTAAGAACTGCCTAGTGCCCAAGTTTATCCCACCAAAGGACACCACCTGCCTGTGGGCAGGCACATCCTTATGGTAAAAGGGTATCACCAGTTTCCTTGTTCTAACTGTTTGAACATTCAAGTCATTTGACGAGCCGCTTCTGCACCAGTTCCATGCTGGACAAGAGTTCTGCTGGTTACAATGATACTCATGTAGCTTACTCAGAAGTAAATGATGCATTTGCCTGAGGACTTGAGTGTCCAGTTAAATAGGACAGTAATACTTCATATTGAAAATTAATAACCTGGCATGCTAATCAGCCTCTGTGAATCAGGTGAATGTGAGTTTACCTCTGGTTGACGTAGCAATGCATGGCCTCCTAACATTCCAGTCATTGTTCTTGTCAGGCTCAGGGCCAGAGCTAGATTTTAACAAATCCCCCAAGATGATCCCTCCCCCTCCCAAGTGGGTGCTTGTGGCCTTCCCTAAGCATCACAGCTCTGGCTCCCCAGGAGCCATTTGCCTTTTCTTCAAATGACTGAACAGATTATGTTCTTAACACTGTGCTTTAAACCACTAGAGAGTGATCCAAGATAACGTATAATTAAGTGAGGAATTGTTTGGCACAAACTAAAAGTGCTACAGAAATTCCGAGAAAGTAAGGATCATTGTGGTGGGCAATTTTCCAAGGAGAGATTCCTAAAAGCCTATGGTCTTAAGAGGGGACTTGATGTCTGGGTTATATGTAGGTGGGTTGAAAGGAGGGGAAGGGACTTTCTAATAAGAGGACGTGGGCCCACAGTTGTGGAAGACAGAACGTTGGGTCACGTTATTAGTCTTAGAACAACAGGTTGGTCCACATGCTATCCCTTTACTCCCTTCAGAATAAAACCTAAAGACCGATGAGAAAAGTAAGAAATAAGACTTTTCATTTAAGCTTGGAACTGTAAGCATTAATGAAACAAAACAAAAGAAAGTAAGACCCAACCTCCTATTATGTGCCCAATTTCAGAAGAAAGGTATTATCCTTTTGATTATTTGCCTTTAAAGACCAAGTTTTTAACGCCATCATTTATAAAATGAGAACATTTATATGAATTTTTAAAGCAAACTGAGAAGTAAAAGTAGTATCATCACCAAAAGAAAGGCAAGTTTGAATGCTAAAGTTATTTACTACCCCAAATTCTTTCTAGAGACTAACATGGTCACAGCAAGTGAGTCTTTACCATAGTTAATTACTAATAAAAGAAACTTTTAAATAGATAAATTTCAATTACTCTCCAAATAATCTTTATAGATAAAAGTTTTATCTTTGAAAATGGAACATTTATAGTGGGGAAAAGTTAGGTATTTATGTGCTTTCCTCCATTCTTTGGAATACTAAGTGAAGAATGAAATAGAAAATAACTAAAACAATTTTTTTTCTAGATTGATCCTGATAGATTAGTGTTTGGTGGTAGGCAGAGAGGAAAGTGAAAAGCAGCAAATGGGAGGGAGGAGGAGCAAAAGGGAAAAGGAAAGAGGGAGGCAGGCAGAAGGCGGAGTCTGAAGTTGCTCAGATGAAATGGTGGCAGGTGAGTCTCCACAATTAGAATCCAAGCCTCTCTCCCCATTCCTAGGCTCAGTCAACACTCCTACAGCCTACTCTGTGTGTCCTTCCATCCTCCACTGAAGACTTGCCTCTGGGTTGAGACTAGCAAAAATGATGTAATTCCTAAATGATTGCTTTTCAAACATGATGAGTACGGAATAGAAGCCCCCTATAAGTTTGCCTTAGTAAGGGTGGGCTCATCTAACGCCAGGATGTCTTAGGGCACCAAGCCGTTTTAATAGGAAAGTTTTCATTCCAGGCTGGCTAGTGTATGGATGTAGATATCCCCCCAACCCCCTTGACTTGTCTTTTAGAATGATTCTCTCTCTCTCTCTCTCTCTCTCTCTCTCTCTCTCTCTCTCTCTCTCTCTCATAGATACAAATTTTTAAAATGTCAAGCTTTCTTTATGTTCAAAGAGAAATTTTACATTAAAAAATAGAAATCTTTTAGAAAACCCTTACTTCGTTCCATGTTAAACTGGAAAATTCGTTGGAATCCTGTTTCCAGAAAAAAAGATATATGCTTAGATTTTTAAGAGATGATTCAGGTTAATAAAACCCAACAATGATAATAGAAGACCTCTGTTGTGAATGCATTTGACTTCTGAAAGGCATATAGGAACATACTAGTAAATCTCCCCCATTTACCTGGAACAATAAGTGACAGAAGGACAATCCTGAAGAATGACTCTTCAATACTTTGAAATTCTAACAAACAACCTTTTCTCAGGAAAGCTATAAAAAGAGTCAGTTTTGCCTGAGTCAGAGCAATCTTGTTGAACAGACAGCACCCTCTGGAGCTTTTAAAAATCGACATTCTCCATGACAGATCAGATGTGGATGTGGCTCATAAAGAAACTCCCAAGGAGACCCTCACACTTATTTTCCTCCTTCATATCTAGAGCAAAGGTCGGCAAACTATGGCCTGTAGGCCAAAGTTGGCCCCTTGACAGTTTTTGTAAATAAAGTTTTATTGGAACATAGACACACTCTTGTTTACATATTATGCACCGCTACTTTCAGATTCAAGGTCAGAGCTGAGTGGTCTGAAAGTAACCACAGGGCCCACAAAACCTAAAATATTTACTATTTGGCCTTAAAGAACAAAGTGTGCTGTCTCACGATGAGGAACAATTTCTCTCTTGCATCGCTATTGTAGACGGAAAGTCGGGATACTAGGATTTTAGACTCCATTCTGTCAGCAAACTGCTTTATGACCTTGAGCAACTGATCGCTTTCTTCAGGTTTGGCTTCTTGTCTATAAAAAAAAGGAGGGTTAGCCCAGGTGATCACCTATTCCTGACTCATTCCCTCTAAGTTTCCTGTGTTACAAGGGGGTTAAGACCTTTCCTTGTAATACGATTGTTAAAAGGAATCCAACTCAATCGGAAAAGAAGTCTTTCTTCAAAACCCAGTTCACAGCGAAATGTTTCACATCATTTCAAGCGTTTAACAACCAAGTGATACCCCCTCGCTCCCATGTCATGGACATGCCAGAAAGCTGCACATTAGAGCTGGGAGCGAATGTAAACAGCAGTAAAATCTGTCTTAGACAAGGCAGCACATCTGGCCCACACTTTCCCAGAACAGATGCGCTGCACTGCTGGTGCCAGAGACCAATCTCTTTCCCGTCCTGTTTGTGGTGAGTGAGTGCTCTGACTCTGTAGCAGCTCCGGGGTCCTCCCACCAAAAGAGCCCTGGCAATGGGTGGCAAGGGCAGCACGGCTTTGTTTCAGTAAGAATGGGGCTGTACGCGGTCAGACCCTGGGTGCTATGGGCATATCTTGCATTCTACAACTTCTCTCTAGAACGTGACGTAAGGCTACAGAATTAAAGACATGATAATAGAGCTAGCTTAGTCTCCTCTCCCCTAAACTCCACAAAACCAAACGATCTTTTGCAATTGCTATCATGTCAGAAGAAAAGACTTGAGATATTACATTACCTTAAACACAAATTCGCCTGAAAAGCTTTAGTAAACAGAGAGCCTGACATACGCTAGGTCTCAATGCTAGCGACTTTGATGTGCAAACCAGAAAGCCCATTATCTTTAAAATAAATGTTTTTCTTCCAGTTCTTTCCTGCCTGGAAAATAAAGGAGCTTGGAGGTAACATCGAGTCTCTGAATCAGAAAGGATAGGTTTTTGGTCTCCATAGCAGGGGGCATTGAATAAGAACGAGCACGCATGCAGGAAGCATAATGAAGTCCCACTCACCTTAAAACATTATATTTCAAAACAGAAAGGGGTGCCTAACAAATGGAGCCACTTGGAGGTTTTTATAAAACGCAAAGAGAACCAACCGGCAAACAGCACTCAGAGCTTGGTTACTGTCTCCTCAGAAGCATCCTCTATGCCAGGCGAGTCCTCTGCATTTAAGTTATATAAATGGGCCGGCACCTTTGTTTTCCAGAGTGCCTTTCGTTGCAAGAAAAAGACATTAGAGCACCCGCCTATCATGTCTGCTAGGCCCTCTTCCAACATCCCCAAGAACAGCACGATCTGCCTTTTTCTCTTACAGAGGAACCTCTGAACTGGATGCAAATATTCTGCAGACCAAGCATGAGCCAAAGTGGATTAAAAAAAAATCTAAGCTGGCATATCTGCATCGGTCTAAGGCAGTGGTCGGCAAACTCATTAGTCAACAGAGCCAAATATCAACAGTACAACGATTGAAATTTCTTTTGAGAGCCAAATTTTTTAAACTTAAACTATATAGGTAGGTATATTGTTATTAACTTAATTAGGGTACTCCTAAGGCTTAGGAAGAGCCACACTCAAGGGGCCAAAGAGCCGCATGTGGCTCGAGAGCCGCAGTTGGCTGACCACGGGTAAGGCCGTGGGTCTCAACCTTCTGGCCCTTTAAATACAGTTCCTCATGTTGTGACCCAATCATAAAATTATTTTCGTTGCTACTTCGTAACTGTAATGTTGTTACTGTTATGAATCGTAATGTAAATATCTGACATGCAGGATGGTCTTAGGCGACCCCTGTGAAAGGGTCGTTCGACCGCCAAAGGGGTCGCGACCCACAGGTTGAGAACCACTGGAAGGAGTTTCAAAGGAAGAGCTGAAATGTTAAAGCTGGTTAGCATAGCGATGGCTTTCCTCGCCTCCTCCCCTCCCCCGAGTTCTGTACTTTATAGTATTTTACCTTCTCTCCTTGGCCAGCCAGTATTCTTCCCATCCTCTCAGATCCGGCCTAAGTCCCATCTCTGTGATCACACTTCTCCCTGGCCCTTGCGATGCTTTGAACACAGAAGGGGCTTATAAAGATTGCGGGTTTGTTTTGAAAGTCTTCCTGGATGACCTCAGCCCATGTTGATCTCTATCTTCCTTAACTCCTTTGAGATTTACTGACTATCCCACGCAATTAACACCTTATTATCCTTGGCTCTAATAACCTGTACCACATAATACATTTCATTTCTTCTAATTGTTTCATGTGAGTTGGATTTTTTCCCCCTCCAATTAGATTGTCAGCTCCCCATGGGTGAAGCTGTTTTCCATAATATCTAGCAAACTGTTAGGCACATAGTAAGCAACCACGAATACTTATGCTTTTTTCCATCAACAGCAGTTTTCACATTGCTTGCAAGGTTACCTATCTTGCCAGTTCTGTGGTGGGTGACTACATATCAAACTTGTATATCAGCAACAGCAAAAGGGTGAAACCTCCAAATGGAATCATTTTAATGAATATATATGGAAGGGATTACTTGCAGGGTTAAATACCTAAATATGTAAAAGCTAAGTAAACAAGGAATGGAATCTACAGAAGGCACATGTAATAAGAATATAAAAGTTATCTATTCGATCCAGTAGAGGCCAAAATGGTTACAGAATTAAGCAATTCATCCCTTCATTCATTAATACAATAATCATGGACTGAGTTTGGCTGTGCATATAACCCATTTGGAAAACTCCATCATCTTTTACAGTATGCCTAGTTTCTTCAAGGCTCACAGATTTCCAAATTTTACACCTTGCTCGTTGTTTAGAATGCTCCTACAAGAAAAGGCATCTGCTAAGTCAATGTTTATTTCAACAAACACTTTGTTTGAACGCATCGTGACAACTCAAACATCTGTTTTCTAACTAGAAACATGGACCAAATTGACTTACTACATTGATAAAGACTCAAAAGACTCAGAGAATTGCTCAATATTCTGCTTTGTGCTGCTGGTATGGACACAGCCTAACGCTTTTCATGCCACCAGAGTAGTACTTAAGTGGTTAAAGTAACCAAAGGAGCTTTTGAACGCTCCATACCAGCTGTGTTCCAAAGAGAATTAGACCTGAAGCACTCAGCTCTGAGGACAAGCAATTAGCACAGGGCTTTAGTTGTTTAGCTGTGGGTTTCATTAATATGGAAGAGACAATAAAACTGTTACTGACACTATTATAAGGTTTGATTTAGGAATTTCATGCTAGGCCACCTCCATATGAAACCAGTGACAGGTCTGCAGAAAGGAAAGCAACAATATTAAGCTCACCAGACACAAAACAAAACGATGCCAATGAATATTTGTGTTGTGTTTCAAGTCAAATAACACATTCTTGACTTCCAAGAGGGAGAAGATTTATTATTTCTGTAAGTGGCTAACCTCTGGAAATAATTTGGGAGACCAGAGAAGAAGAACCCGATTTCCAATGAAATCTCTGTTGTGAGTCCACGCCTTGCTGTCTCCTCAGGGCATTCCCACGACTGCTGTGGTTGTCACAGTTCCAAACTCTCTCACAAAGAGGTTTAGGTTCAGCTCCTGGATCACAGTGTTAGGTGTCATTGTAGCTATTATTGCTACAGACAAAACTTCCCTTTTAGATATGATATTAGCACTATTAATGCCTTTTCCTAGCTTTATCGAGTTCTAATGGACATACGATATTGTGTATGCTTAAGGTATACAACGTGATGATTTGATATACAGCAGGCCCTCAAATAACGTCCTTTTATTCAATGTTGTTTCATTATGACATTGATTTGAAAAAAATAAAATCGACCAGGGCCTCTGTGTGGAGTTTCCACTTCTCACCATGGCTTTTTGGGTTTTCTTCAGGGACATGGGTTTCCTCCCACATCCCAAAGATGCGCAGGTGATGTGAATTGGGGTGTCCAGATTGTTCCAGGCTGATTGAATGTGGGTGGGATAGGGAGTGGCCCTTTGATGGAAGAGTATCCTTCCAGGGTTGAGCCCACCCTGCACCTTGAGCCACCATGACCCTGAACTGGAATAAGCAGGTTGGAAAATTATTATTTTACTTGTTTTTATTAATATTTCTCAAATGTATGTAGAGCTCACATTTATTTCAATGTTTAATATTAGAAGTGTTTGGAGTCTTTCTTTAGAAGTTTGACATTTCTGTGACCAGATATATGCCATCGGAACTCAAGTCTTGTTTATCTCAATTAGCCTATGGCAAAGTTGGTTTCATTATATGTTGTTTTGCTTAAAGTCACAGTTTCCAAGAACCTATAGAGATGATGTTAAGTGAGGACTTAAACTGGAGTTTTATAGTTGTTGACCATCATCACTCATTTCCCTTACCTCCCCAGCCCCTGGCAACCGCCAATCTATTCTATTTCCATGAATTTGGTTTTTCAGATTTCATATATAAGTGAGATCATACCGTATTTGTCTGCTAATGTTCTAATGAGCCAGAAATTACTAGAAGAGTAAAGCCAAGAAATGTGACTTATTCAAGTGTCTGGTATGAATAGAGCCACTCCAATGAAGAATCTGTTCACAAAATGGGGTAGAAAATGATTGAGTCACCAGTGGAATATAGTTGATGGAAACTTCTTGGAGAAACAGAACTAAGCGTAAATAATTTAATAGAAATGTTTGAAGGGTCATTGCCCAAAGAAGTAAGCAGCAACTTTAGGCTTCAGGAGACTGTAAGAGAACAGGGAATGAAGAGGCATTTTGGCCAAAGTCCAAGTCAGAAACAGCATGTGACACCAGAACTAGACCTAAAAGGCTTAGACTGGGCAGCCAGGAGGAAGACAGGTTGACACAATTAAATGGCAGCAAAAGATGTAAATTACGCTAACACTTTTAAGAATGTCAGAATGCCTTATTATATACTGAAGCTCCCACACTTGAACACATTGATATGTTATGGCCCAATCCTTCTGACTGCTATAAAGTGAATACTATGCTATTCTCTAAGTGGTTGGCAGACCCTGTTAGGTTTGGATGCTTTCAAACATTGGGAGGAGATAGGGAAGGCTCTAGGCTGCAGCTCCCGGTGGTGAATTTTCTTCCTTCCCCTCATGACAGTAGAAGAGATGGAAGTTCCTCAGCTTTTTAAAATACTGTGAAAAAATAAACCATATTTGGGTGATGGTAGTAGAAGAGATGGAAGTGAGAATAGCTGTTGTACTGCTGTTCTGTTGGAGTACATCACCGTCCGTGCTATCATCTCTCTGAGGTTGTTCTCCTTGGACAGGAGTACAAAGACCTTGGACGTTTTGGCCAATTTCGGAGTAAGGGCAGATTCCTGGAACAGAGCAAGAACTTTCAGAGTTTTTGGTTTTCCTAAAAATTGAGGCCAGATGTAATGTGATTATACATTCTAATAGTTAAGAGTTGATGTATTATTAAGTAGGAATCAGTATACCTTTAGTTTCCTTTATTTTTTTAATTTTTATTGATTTTTAGAGAGAGAGATGCAGGGAGAGGGAGTGAGAGAGAAACATGGATGAAAGAGTGAAATATCCATCAGCTGCCTCCTGCACGCCATTACAGGGATGGAGCTCAAAACCCTGACCAGGAATCGAACCATCAACCTTTTGGTGCACTGGATGACACCCAATCAACTGAGCCACACACATCAGCCAGGGCTCCTTTATGTTTTTGAATGCAAGGTACAGGGGAATCAGGAAAAAAAAAAAACAACACAAAGTCACAAGCCCTAGTTTCCAATTTGAGGGCTACCATTCATAAACTGTCTACTTTACGAGTTTCTACCTGGAGTCTGTGTTTCAGCATCAAAAACAGAATAATAGCACCTATGTCTTAGAGCAGAATGGTGATCATGTCACGGAGCAGAGCGATGATTAAAGTTAAAGACATACAAGTAAGTTCCCAAATATCAGTATTCCTCATTCCCCGACCCCTCTCCCCTCCCCACTGCCTCAGCGGGGATGGCCTGCCCATGTCTTCTTACCTTTTCTGAGCTACAGTTTTCTCATTGGTAAAAGAGGAAAACTATTGATTCTGAACGAAGTGGTGGGGAGATCAATGGAGATTAAGGGAGTGGCTCTTGTTATTTTGGCTTCATAGGCATCACTGGACAGTCCATGAGGAAATATTAACCAATAACTTTTTTCTTTGTTGCTATATAGCACTTTGATTTATAATCCACGTTAAAGACACAAGCTACATAAGAGCTAAGGGTCTGTGCCTTTGAGCACTAAATCGCCATTAAAAGAAACCATTTGAAAACTCTATTAGCCATTCAGTTTTATACTGGGATTATTCTTTCCCGAGGTTTTCCTCACAGACAAAAATAGAAAATTTGGTTTGTTTTTCACAGTATTAAGAAAAGCTGAGGAACCGTCTGTGTCAGTGTTATATATTTAGTGAATTTATTATTGTTATTGCAATGCTTTGGCACAGCTCAATTTTAAATGCAATTACCACATTACAGTTTTGGCGAAACCCACTGTTCCCAATAATGCTCTCATGTACAAATGAGTCTTCCTACCAAATGAAAGCTGCCAGGGAAAGGTGCTGTTATATTATATAAAAATGAAAAGTCTTCTCACTGAAGTGCAGAATAACTATAAACTTCATGTCAAAGGCATACACTATATACACACAATACATGCAAACTAAAAAAAAAAGTTATAATTAAGATGTCTAATTCTCCCAAAATAGCACTCTAACACATAATTCACGTAGGGTATGTAGGCAGCCTGGATCAAACAGCGTCTCCCTAGCTTGTGAACTAGAAACTCTAGTAGACTCAATATGTTGAAACATTTCTGCAACTGTTTTTCAGAATAGGAAGGTAAACACTGACTGAAGTGGGGTCAGAAGATTCTGGAATCATTTTATGACCAAGACCATAAGTTGATATGAGGTAGACTTTTTATAAAAGTGTGTAATTTACAAATGTCTCCACTAACTCATGGTATTTTCACTAGTTTTGCCTCACAATAATACTATCAACATGGTCTTTCCAACATGAAAGTTTTCTTGCTTTCATAGAGAAATAACTCGAAATGAGG
>NW_005353510.1:568464-585621 GCF_000412655.1 Myotis brandtii | reverse complement strand
TTAATTGGCTGCCTCCTGCATGCCCCACACTGGGGATCAAGCCCACAACCTAGACATATGCCCTGACTGGGAATTGAACTGTGACCTCCTGGTTCATAGATTGATGCTCAGCCACTGAGCCACATGGGCTGAGCATGGCTTTTATTTTCTACTAGGTGATCCTTGTGGGCAGATAAGTATATAGATTTTCTTTTCAATATTTACTGGAACAACCTTTCTGAAACAATGCAGGAGACTGGTGACTGCTCTCCTATAGCAGTGTTTCCCAGCAGGGGGTGAGTTTGACCTCAGGAGATATTTGGCAATATTTTTGAAGTGTTATAACTCACAGGGAGGGGGGCTATTGGTTCTAGTGGGTAGAAGTCAGAGATGCTGCTAACCATTCTACAATGCACAGGACAGGCCCCCACAAAAAGAGTCATTTGGTCCAAATTGCCCATAACGCTAAGAGTGAGAACCCCTGCCCTCTGGTTTATATCTCGCTGACAACATAACAGGTATTGCCTGTTAACACTCGCTGCCTGAGTCAGTGTCCCTGGGCCAGTCATCCATGTGAAGGTCAACATGAGAGCAGTGTCCAAACCCTCATTTCCTGCTGGGATCCCAGAGGCAGTGCCAGTGCACACATCCAAACCAGTGGGCTCTTGGTTTGTTTCAGGTTAGGTTTGTGGAATTTTTTGAAGTTCCCCGTTTTATTGTGTTCAATCATTTTGGAAAATATGTTGGAGTATTATTCTGGTTTGAACTAGTTTAGGACATCTATTTTGAACATGTGTTGGTTCAGTTACAACATTAATATTTGGGTCTTGTTCAGTTCTGGGTACTGCACATTATTGCAATTCTGGCCTTTGGCTATGGCGACTTGCTTTATGGGCTTGCATGCGTGCCCGTGCAAGTGTGGCTGGAGCAGAGAACAGAAGCCCATTCCCACCACGGCCACTAGAGCCTTCTGTGTGCCAGAGGAATCAGCTCACTCTTCACTTTGTTTTGCTCGAGGAGGACTCAACAATGCAAGCACCAAACCAAGAGTCATTAGCATGCACCGACTCTCCACTCTCTGTAGCCTGGTTTAAAATTCTAAGGCGTGGCTAAGCAAAGTGACTTATTTCCCATTATTTTTATGAAAACGTACAGCGTTCTCAATGTTTTGAGTCTTCCTGAAACTGTTTACTTGAGTGCACTGTGAAGAAAAAAGAAAGGAAAAAAAAGGTCTTAAAAAACTCCAGGGATTAAAAAAAAAATGCCCCTTTACCCTTATTTTGCAATTGCCCTGGTTGTGAAATCACCAGGCTGAAAAATACGGGAGGAGTGTTGAGGGTGGGATTTTGGTAACAAGAGTTCCTTCAGGCTGTAAACAAAGCGAATTCATTAAGAGAAAGAAACAGAGGTGGCAGATTTCATCATAAAACAGGGGAAACATCTTCCAGCTGAATTATAGATGCAGCACGAAACGCAATGGTACATTTTTTAAAAACTCCAGTTTCTGCGAGCTGAAACAGAACGTTTCAATTGGCTCCGTTCACGAAAGCCATCTGCACCTGCTCACAAAATAGCTTAAAGGGGGAAAAGTCTGGAGGAAGGATTTTAACTTATACAGACAATAAGAAATAGCCTCTGGCACACAGGCCCAGAGAAAGCCGGAGCAGTCCGAAGCAAGGGTAACATAACTGTTTAAAACGACCCATCAATAATAACCTAAGATCGGCTCCCAGCACTATTTCAGCTTTACCTGTGGCAGCTACACTTGCCTGTTCTGGTTGTATGTTAAAAAGTTAGGCGATTAAAATTCAATTACATGGGGTTTTCTTTTATGTAGCCTAGGGTTGAATGAATTACTGGCAGGAAACTTTAGCTCATGAATTCAATCAAAAAATGCTTTCATTTGTCAGAGCTGCTTCCTGCCTGTCTCCTTTAAACATCTGCTCCTCCAGTTCAGGGAGAACACACACACACACACACACACACACACACACACACACACACACACACACCCCACACACCCTCTTTGTTAAAATAATAAGCAATACCCAAACTTCCCTTGCAAAAGTTACAGATTCTCTCCTAAACACACACGTGCTCCCAGTAGAGTTTATTTAATATATCTTTAATAGCTTCCTTGTACTCCTCTCTTCCTTTCCGCTTTTAAATTCTGGATAATCTCAAGTTGACAAAAGGAGACATTTTTAAAATGCGAACCTTCGCAGGGATAAGCCTGGGCCAGCCTGCAGGCCAATGAGAAGGAAGGAGCCTGCGGGGAGGGGGCCGGCGGGCGGGAATGGCCCGCGCTCCTTACATGGCAGGCGCTTCCTGCCAGGGAGGGCCAGCTCCGCACAAACAGAAATGGGCGGAAAAAGGCAGGAGGCCTTGCTCAAGTTCCAACCATCTGCGCGTGTCCGTGTGGCTCAGGCCTCGCTGGAGCCGGCACCTGAGGACTCCACAGCCTTCTTCTCATCAGCTTCAGCGCTGCTACCCACCCCGCCCAGAAGGAAGAGCCAGCTGTTCAAGTTACTACCAGAAAAGCTGCAAGTTCCTTACAAACAGCCATCCTTGGAACAGGACCTAAGTCCTTGAGTCCACCCGCCCCCCTACCTCTGCGCTGAGGAACCCCTCTGTGGCCTATTCCTTTGCCTAAAACTCGTGCTGTTTTTCCCTCTAGAGATGTCTGGAGAAAAAGTAGTAAGACTGGAAGCTGTGCTACCTACTGATCTCAACCCCGTTTCAAATCTTTTAAAATATGATCACCCCCCTTTTGAGAGCCTGTGTCACCCTAGAGCAGTGGTTCTCAACCTTCCTAATGTCGCGACCCTTTAATACAGTTCCTCATGTTGTGGTGACCCCCAACCATAAAATTACTTTCGTTGCTACTTCATAACTGTAATTTTGCTACTGTTATGAATCGTGATGTAAATATCTGATATGCAGGATGTATTTTCATTGTTACAAATTGAACATAATTAAAGCATAGTGATTAATCACAAAAACAATATGTAATTATATATGTGTTTTCCGATGGTCTTAGGCGACCCCTGTGAAAGGGTCCTTCGACCCCCGAAGGGGTCGCGACCCACAGGTTGAGAACCGCTGCCCTAGAGGGAAAGGCCATCTGCCTTAGGAACGCTTACCTAGAATTTATAAACATTTCAAACTGTACAGAACGGCGAGGCTTTAATAAGACATGGTACATAGCACAACCAGCTGTTGTCTCATGGTGGAGAATACGAATGTTTTCATATCTAAGCTCTGCTTGTAATTCTATAAGTAGAAAAGGAAGCTCCCTGTTACTAACTACACTTTTCTTACGAATAGAAGATCTTGAGTTGGAATGATTAGAAAATCACTGGTATTCCCAAATGTACCACAATCAACACTTCATAATTTCTACATGTTTTATTATTGACCCTTTAATTTTTTTTAAAAGGGTGATTTGGTTAAAGCCATTTATTGTTAATGTTAAAAATAGTAATAACATCAGCTAACATTTCTGAGCCCTCACTATGCATCATCACTTGTGATGCAATGTTTTTTATATGTATTATTTAGTTTACTATATTACACACATTTGAAGATGATTAGAAAATCACTGGTATTCCCAAATGTACCACAATCAACACATTCATAATTTCTACATGTTTTATTATTGACCCTTAAATTTTTTTAAAAAAAAGGGTGATTTGGTTAAAGCCATTTATTGTTAATGTTAAAAATAGTAATAACATCAGCTAACATTTCCGAGCCCTCACTATGCATCATCACTTGTGATGCAATGGTTTTTATATGTATTATTTAGTTTACTATATTACGCACATTTGAAAATAGAGGTTCAGATCATTAATTTGCTGTAGGCCAGAGAATAGGTAGGTAGCAAAGCTGTGACTTGTACCCAACTCTTGGAGCATACACCCACTATTCAAACATCCACCCAACCACTCACCAATCCACCCATCCATTCTTCTACCCAATATAAAATGCCTATTATTTGGAAGATATAGTCAAGCAAATGAAATAGATGTACATAAAACTTTAAAAAAACCCACACATACATCTATTTTTATCCAAATGAAACATAAGGCACACGAGCTATCTTAAAATGATCTATCAGGTGTCAGAATAATGACATACACATACTGAACTGTAGAAACACTGAATAGTACAAAAATAAATAAATAAAGTCAATGAAACTGTTATCAACAAGAAATCCAATACTCCTTTGACATACAAAATATGACACTCAAGGTATTTCTCAAAAGCCCAATTTTTTTCTTGAATTTTCCAAAGAATTTGCAAAAATAAGTTCAGGGAGCATTTGGGAATAGCAAGTTTCCAAAACAAAACGTGCATAGCTAGATTCGCTTGTCAGTTTTACCATTTTCTCTTCCAGTGGAAAGTTCACTGGACAAATTAAAATTTTGCCTTAGGCAGGATGTGAGAATGTTTTTGTAAATCACAATTTATGGTATATTAATGCCATGTGAAAGTTCTCTTTCCCAAACAAGAACCCACATGAAACTTGGTTATTAAACCTTAAATAAACCTTTCTTACATACCTAGAAGCCTCAAATTGAAATGACCTATAAATGGGTTTTTAGATTTCTTTTTAATTTAATTCCTGAGTGTATGGTGCAAAAGGTTACATCTTTATATAAACTTCTGCTTTGGGTTAAAACCAATATATCCTCATTTTGAGGTTTCATTTGAAATGCATCAAGTCGGTTGATTTACTTCAATACAAGCTTGTATGGGTTATAAAATTGGGACCCGAATTAAACTATTTCATCAGAATCACACAACCATGTTTAATTCTTTGCATTCCACATTCAACAAAAATGTGAAGATTTATCAGGTGCGAGGTACTATGCTAGGCACTATGGACACAAAAGTAGATAAAATATGGTCCCTATGCTGGGAGAAGTCAGAGACTCATGAAAGAGACCAACAGGTAAATACATCTTAGAAACTGGGTAAATGCCAAAAATGAAGCATAACCTAAATGAAGCAAGGACTCCTAAGGAAAGAGTGATCAATTCAGGGAAGGCCTCTTCTCTACAAAGCATCTCATTCATCCCTTCAATAAATATTTATTGGATGTTGAAGGATAAGGAGGTATTGACAGGTGGGCAAGGTAGAAGAAACATCATATGCAAAAGCATGACGTTCTGAAAGTGATTTTATGTTCAGGGACCTAGTTGAAATATGTACAAGATGTGATGGAAGCACAAGGGGCCAAGTGATTGATTCTGCCTTGGGTGTCAAGGAAGGCATCAGAGAAGACATAGCTATCTCCTGAATGCATCCACAAACTCCCCTTGTAAACTGACAGTTCTGAAAGCCCTCACCCAGTGAGAGAATTACTGTGACATTTCAGTAGAAGTCCAGATGGAGTTAAATGTACTCAATTTACTTGGTAAGCAACAATGAAGTGTTCGCACATGCGTAATAGAGAAAGTTCAGGTTGCGCTTACAGCAGTATCACACCCAGGAAAATAGTTACCCATGGTGGCTGATCGATGTTATTAACGTATAGTTTGAGGCCTGCTCCCAGGACACTATTAAGGAGATACACCAAGTTTGTCAATTAAGAATGGCCACCTCCCCTTAGACCAGCAGTTCTCAGAGACTCCTCACCCTGTCTCAATTGTTCATTCCAAGTGAAACAAGAGCATGATTCATACCCCCCAGTTGCTTTTCTTTTCATGTGTAGCATGATCAAAAGAATAATTATACAGAGAGGAATTCTGCAAAGACAAAAATTGCGTGTGATCCTCCTTACATAAGGGCCTCAGTGTGCTGCTGCAAACCCTCTGATTTGTTCTGTTGACTGGCAGCTTCAGGTTACAAACAGGGAACAGAGAGCCCTCATTAACATCTTCCTAGCCTCCAACAAATATAGAGTCAGCTCAACACACCCATTTAGTTTTGACAAGTACATATCAGACGCAGACCATGCAATAATAATAAACCTTAGTAAACAGTTTGATGACTTCTAAGGAAAGAGATGGGGCACGTACAGCTCAGTTAAGCAACTCTAGAGAAAGTTTGGAGAGCTTGCTAAGAGAATTCCGAGATAGGAGTTCAGTGGCTGGAAAAAAAAAGTCACTGTGCTTTTAAGCTCTTCCCACACACTCTTGCTACACAGCTCATACTCCCACCCCAACCCACATGCATGAAGCCTAGATCAGAAAGGGAAAAGGTCAAGATGCCTATGGAGAAATTGTAGCACTTTTTGTTGGGCTAGTAGATTGAAATCTGCCTTCCGAGAATTAATTTCCCCCGGGTTAATCCAACTTTGTCCACCCTATAGATGTCCCTGCCCCTGCCTCTGCAGAGCATACGGTGGCTGAAGAGGAGCACACACAAGAGATTGCCAGCCTCACCCGGACCCTGCACCACTCACCTCAAGTGGGCCATCAGTGCTGCACCAATTCTAGTACCTTGCTCCATCCTACATGACTGTTTCATACCTTTTCCTCTCTCCTCAAACCTCCAGCACTTCCTGTCCAATTCTTACTCCCAGTTGCTAGATGAACTTGTTTCCTGTCTCACGGAGAAAACAGAAGAGAACTTCCACAACATCCCATCAACACATCTACCCCCTTAGCCGGCTCTGTGTACCTGCCTTCTCCAATATGGTCGTCACTAGGCACATGTGGCTACTGATCACAGGCAGCTGGTCCAAACTGAGATGTGCTTCTTGTGTAAAATGCACTGTGAAAATTTAGTATTAAAGGTGAATGTAAAATAGCTCATTGATAATTGTTTTATATTCAGTACATGTGTTCATGATAATTTTCAGATAGTGGGTTAAATAAAATCATCAAAATTAATTTTACCTGTTTCTTTTTGCCTTTTTTACGTGGCTACCAGTTGGATCATGCTCATCTGTATGCAAACATGCTGCTATATTTCCTACTAAATAAAGAAAAACAACTGCTGACCACGTCTCTTGATTCAGTCATCACCTCCTTTCTTTATATCATGCCTTCTCAAAAATATAATCTATACTTACTGTCTCCAACTCTTCTCCATTTCATCTGTATGCAAACATGCTGCTATATCTCCTACTAAACAAAGAAAAACAACTGCTGACCACGTCTCTTGATTCAGTCATCACCTCCTTTCTTTATATCATACCTTCTCAAAAATATCATCTATACTTACTGTCTCCAATTCTTCTCTATTTCATCTCTTATAAGTTCACTTCAATTCCCTCCCTTTCCACCAAAACAGTTCCTGTCAAAAGCGTGTGCTGGAGCCAGAAGGAGCCAATTGTTAATAGGTAAGGATTTTGCAAGCTACCAATTTAAGCATTTGTAGTTAGAAATTGGCTGTGATAGGAGCATTTACAACATGGAAATTGGTAGAAACAACAAATCAGGATTTCATCGTTGTTTTTCAGAGAGCCAGTTTACCATACACCAGTGATTAAAAGTTACCAATGGCCTTCACCAAACTTTGTAATCAACTATCAGTCCTCAGCTTACCTAATTCATTTGCAACATTTGACATATGGACAAACACTTCCTCCTTCTTAACTTTTTCTTCACTTGCCTTTACCATCTTCTTCTGTGGCTTCCCCCTCACTGGACAGTCCACCTCTGTCTCCTTTGCTGGTTCTACTTCGACACTCTGATCTCTAAGAATTGGGAGAATCTCAGCACTCAGTCCAACCTCTTCTTTTTTAACGTGGCTACCAGTTGGATCATGCTCATCTGTATGCAAACATGCTGCTATATCTCCTACTAAACAAAGAAAAACAACTGCTGACCACGTCTCTTGATTCAGTCATCACCTCCTTTCTTTATATCATACCTTCTCAAAAATATCATCTATACTTACTGTCTCCAATTCTTCTCTATTTCATCTCTTATAAGTTCACTTCAATTCCCTCCCTTTCCACCAAAACAGTTCCTGTCAAAAGCGTGTGCTGGAGCCAGAAGGAGCCAATTGTTAATAGGTAAGGATTTTGCAAGCTACCAATTTAAGCATTTGTAGTTAGAAATTGGCTGTGATAGGAGCATTTACAACATGGAAATTGGTAGAAACAACAAATCAGGATTTCATCGTTGTTTTTCAGAGAGCCAGTTATTAAAAGTTACCAATGGCCTTCACCAAACTTTATAATCAACTATCAGTCTTCAGCTTACCTAATTCATTTGCAACATTTGACATATAGACAAACACTTCCTCCTCCTTAACTTTTTCTTCCCTAGCCTTTACCATCTTCTTCTGTGGCTTCTCCCTCACTGGACAGTCCACCTCTGTCTCCTTTGCTGGTTCTACTTCGACACTCTGATCTCTAAGAATTGGGAGAATCTCAGTACTCAGTCCAATACCTCTTCTTTTCTTTATCTATATTTCTTTTCTGGTGTTTTCTGTGACTGTAAATATCCAAATGTAAACTTTTGGGCCAGACCACACATATAAATTCCAGCTTACCTATCCCTCTGCCCACTTGACATCTTCACTTGTTGCCAATAGGCATGTCTAATTTAACATGTCCAAAATGAAAATTCTCCTTTTCTCCCCCTTCCTCCCCATTGCTAAACGTGATATTCCCAAAATATTCCACAGCTCAGTAAGTGGCTGTTCTAGTTATACAGACCAATGTTTTTTATCCTTGGTTCTGCTCTTTGACATCTTATATCCAGTGCATTGACACTCCTGTTGGCTCTATTTTCAAAGCATCCTATCTTACTGGTACTTAGAATAGGAGCAAATTTTTCTAATAATCTACAAAGCCCTCTAAGGCACCCGGCTATGTTCCTGACCTCACCGCCCACCCATCTCCCTTAGCTTACTCTGATCCAGCTGGCTCAGAGGCTTTGCACTTGCTGATCTCTCTGCCTGAGAACTCTCCCAGGTGGTTGCATGGCCAACTCCCTGATCTCCTGAATGACCATCCTGTATGAGATTAATCTCATCGATGGCACTTACCACATTATGAAACACTATACTGCTACCTGTTGGTCTATTTATCACCTGTCTATCCTCACCAGGCAAATTATTTGTTTTTCATTGCTGCACACGTACACCTAGCACCTATTAGCGTACTTAGCTCACAGGAAAGGCCCAGTAAATGTTTGTTGAATGAATGCAGAAATGGATGTCACATTACCAGCTTTGGATCATGAGGAAAGCTACTGCCACTTTTTGTTCTGTGTAAAGCAGTAAGTACTGGACATCTGAAATGGCAAAGTATTTATTTGATTTCTCAGCAAGTCTGCCTTTGCATAGATTCAACAGTGAGGGAGGCATGGGGAGTGGCAAATCTAACTCAATTTGAAATGAATGATGACTCATTTGGTGATAACGACATAACAAACTCTTTTAACATTGTCTTTTTAAAAGGGGGTGTTGAGGGATGTCTTCATCTGAAGTCCCTCTCAAGTCCCTACCAGGAGTTCATGCCAGAAGAACTCTAATAGAATCAACTGGAATTATCCCCTAGGACCATGACCCTGGTTGATTTGTGGAGTGGGGTGGAGGAAGGGTAAGAGACAATGAGACAAATGCCAAATGTTTTAACGAGTTTCTATAACTATCATCAAAGTAGTTTTTACAAATTAAATAAACATAACGATGTTTATTTTCACCTTACCCCTCTTTCTCTTCTGCCATTGACTTGCTCAGAAAATTGAGGTTGACGTTGCCCAGTGAAAACCATGTCCTCAAAACTCCTTTCTAGTAAACTACAGGTGGTAGGGGACAGGTGGGAAGCAGTCCTCTCATCTGCTTCACCCGCAGGATTTTCATAGGTGGGGCTGGGTGTGGGGAGTGGGTGGTGGGGGACGTGTTTCTGATCTCTCTAGCTAGAATTCAGAACACATACCGTGACTCATACATGGCAATTGGTAGTCAATACTATCTTTTTTTCTTCTTCAAAATACTGGGATAATTATATAGGTAGGCCCATATTTTAATGATCTCTCATAATATTATTTTTATGGGAAAGTGTATAAGGAGATCCAACTTCTTGCTTTATAACTGAGTTTTTGGAATATAGATTATTTATGAATTGAAAATGCCTGCATTACTTTTATAAATTAGGTTTCTCGTTAAGTCCAAAAGCCACGTACATTTTAGCCTTCTATGGCGATAGGAGCAATCAGCAGCGATTAGCTCTTTGATTTGTGAGGTATTAGAAGTTCCATCCACAGTTGAAAATATTGCAGAAGCAGCAATGAAAAAAACAGGGCTACAAATATGGACAAAACTAACCATTAAACACCAGATAGTATTGCAAGAATTCTCCTAGATGTATGGCCTGGTGAAAATCCATTTTTTTTCTATATACTTTGTCCATAAAATTGTGTTTCTTATATTGTTGGGGGATATGTATTTCTCTCTCTCTCCCTCTCCCTGCTCTCTTTGTCTCTCTCTCTCATCACATGCACATGCACATGCAGACACAGACATATGCAATTGATAATGAAGTCCACCAAAATTTATTGAGTACTGACAATGAAAGTCTGGGTTCTCACAATACCACACTCCCACTCTCACAACTCCCACTATCATATCTTGTCTCTCTAAATAAACATTTAGTTCCTCAAAGTTCTACCGCTGTTCCTTAACACTATTTTGCATAATCCCCCAAGCACAGAAATACCAAAGGCTCTGCCTATAACAGACACTCATCATAGGAAAGAAACCCACACAAAGAGTGATGTTGCATCTCATGTAAAGATGAGCAAAAAACCCCATCAACACCACAGCTTCCTTTATTTCTGAGACAACGTCAAGGAAAACGGACTTTGATTTCCTGAATCTTTCTTTGATTTACCCTACTAGAGGAGAATCAATGCTGCAATGACTACTGAAAGCCACCGGAGATGTGCTGATCTAATGTGACAAATGCCAAGGAATTCAGACATTAAATTGGAATCCAAGCTCCCCTTCCCTTATTCCAACAGAAGAGAAATCAAAATCCACATGGAGTGGAAATCTTCATTCTAGACAACAGTGCAAAGCCTCTGGGCCAGCTGGATCAGAGCATGTGTTGTCACTTACTAAGAGCAGATAGAATATTTCAATGCGATCTTGTTTACGAAGCAGATCCGCTTGTTACTTCTGTCCTATGGGGAGTGCTGCCTCTTTATAATATCAATTGCTGGGATTGTTTGCTGGCAGTGCCCAGACAGAGGCTGGCCACCAGTGAGTGCCTGAAATCTTCAGAGGCTCCTTCAGTACCTTTCTCTTGGCTGAGAAAGAAAACCTGGGATGCAAACCCTATTCCTTTTCCAGAAAAGGTAAGACCACTCCAGCATATGTTTTTAATGATTTATATTGTCTGACAGTGGGAAGGTAAATTCTCTCACAGGATTTATGGCCTAATTCTTAGCCATCTGAGTTCTGTTTATTTCACCTTGTCTCATTGCTCAGAGAATTACAATTAGATGGGAGCACCTCATGTCAAGGCATGTAATAGCTCCAGCATGGGACATTGTGACTGTGACACGTATTTTTCTCTCTGAAAGTCAACAAAATGTATGGGTAGTCTCCATGCCCCCTCTGGTTAAAGAGATGATAAACGCGATACACTGAAAGAATCATTTAAACTTTTTTTTTTAAAAGATAAAAACGTATGTGGGACTTCTGAAAGGAATTGTGATAGGTCCTATTAAGATTATTGGAAAACACACAGGGAAAAATTCATTTGAAGTTAAAGAGTGGCAAATCCACACACAAAAACAAAAATAGCCATGTGAGACTGTTGCTCAAGATAAGGTTCTACTCAATCTATGCAAATAGTAATAACACTTTCTAGAAAGAGTTCTAAAGTAAGTCACACACACAAACCTCAGTAGCAGCACAAAACATCCTTTGTTGCCGGACGTGAGAAAAACACACTCGCTTCTAAAAAAAGCCATAGGAAGGAAGTGGAGGAACCTCAGGGGCGAGTGGGAGTGTGAAAGGAATGCTGCAGCCTTTTTTTTTTTTTTTTAAACATGCAAGCTTTCTGTGGCCCCTCATAGTAGGGCAGTAGTTCAAATCAGCCAAGTAAAACCTTTGCGATATTTTCTTCCTACCCTGGAGGTGCACTATCAGCCACAGGGATTTGAAAATCCTAATAAAAGTATGTTGATATTCTGGCATTAAATTGCCCCAAGTTAAAAAGTTCTTTTTAAAAAAATCAAAGGAACTCAAACACCTGCATTTCATCCTAATTTCACACATCTCAAAACAACTTAGACTGTCAAAAAAGAATCAAAAGAAAGGTTATCTGAGAACAAAGACAGGTAAGCAAGGCATTGTGCTGAAAATTTGCAATGCAACAAAATGGACAGTATCTTGAGAGGATAAGTTGAAGGCTCTTTTGAAAACACAAATATATGACCTAGCTGGTTTCCCTCAGTGGATAGAGAGTAGGCCTGCAGACTGAAGGGTCCTGGGTTTGATTCCCGCCAAGGGCGCATGTCCAGGTTGCGGGCTCGATCCCCAGTAGGGGGCGTGCAGGAGGCAGCCAATCAATGATTCTCTCTAATCATGGATGTTTCTATCTCTCCCTCTCCTTTCCTCTCTGAAATCAATAAAAATATATTTAAGAAAACACAAGTATGATCATGCCCTGCTTAAAATCCTTTAATACCTTCTCATTGTGCTAATGATCACAAAATGATCAATGTGGCCTGCAAAGCTCTTCATACCTGGCAAGCCTAGAGTCAGAGCTCACATTGACTGAATGATTATTTAAGGGCACAAGAAATTCTTTCAGTTGATCTCGTAACAACACTTTGAGGTGGAGACTCTCATTGTCCCCGTTTTTCAGATGAGGAACTGGAGAAGCTGAGCTCCTTGCTGAAGAGCAGAAAGCCTGAGAGAGTGGTTGTCTGGCACTGTTTACTGAGGAGATCAATACACATTCCCAGTCCCCTCTCTGTGGGCTGCCTCCATCGTCAGAGCAGGAAAAGCTTCATTCTCACTTTCCCTGCTTTCCTTACTATGTGGGGTGTGCTCTGGCCAATGACACGCAGGGAAAGGCCCACCAGAGGACGTCTGAGGTTTTAACTCCCCCGATGAAAGGACCTGGGACTGCACATCCTTCCCGCTCCTCCTGCCTCCAATGGGGCATCAGGCCTGGGGCCACTTGGAGACTCAGAGATGGCAAAGCCACAGATAGGAATGAGAGCAGGAGACGGAAAGGTTGGGCTTGTGATGAGCTCCCGGAGCCCTGCACCAACCCTGGACTGCCTATGCTTAGCCTTTCTGTTTTGGGGGACAATATCCTATACTTTATGTGCTAATCTCAATAAGGTAGGCTTTCTAGAATTTGAAACCAAAAATAATATTCCTAACTGATCCAGCTGGGAGACCAGGATTCAAACTCAGGAAATCTGATTCGAGAGCCTGTGAGGATAATAAGCCCATTCCTCCCCCACTGCACTCTCCTCATTGCTCTCTTCGCTATGGCCACACCGACCTCCAAGTTCCTCAGAACTGCCATGTTTCTTCCTGCCCCCAAGCCTTCACTCTCTCCTGTGCCTGGAGGAACCCCCCACTCAGCCTCCAGATCTCAGCTTAAAGTCACCTCCTCTGGGAAGCCTTTCCTGATCTTTTCCCATCTGCCAGACCAAGCCAGTCCCCTCCGTAGGTGTGTTCCTAGAAACCTGGTCCTCTGTAGCACTTATTCGAATTACAAATAACTATTGCCCGCTTGTCTCCCATGCCACGTGGTAAGCTCAAGAGGTTGAGAACTGTGTTTCCAATTATACACAGCAGGCAGGCCATACATATTTATTAAATGAGTGAACAAATATAGGCATTGCTCACCCTAAGTGAATTCTTGAGCTGGATCGACGGAGATCGGAAGTCACTCGTCTTACACATCTGAAACCACGTAGGCATTTCGGCCTGGAATACATTTGTTTGACTCTGTTGCTGCCGTAAATATCTCAACAGAAAGGAAGAAAGAAGGGGAACTGAGCTCCAGGGGTGAGTGCGAAGACAGAGGAGGTCCCAGTAAGAGAGGAGGGCTTCCAGTCCCAAGGTAGTGGCCGTCTGTCCCATAAATACAAAAGCACCACAAGAAGAAATCACTGAGTGGGGAATGGCAGGATGGGAAGTGCAGATGAAAGCAGGGATTACCTTGTAAAAATGCGATTTTCAGCAGGCCAGATAGAGACACCGCGTAGTACGTTCAGTGATCTCAAGTTTCACATTCAGTTTTTTGGGAGGCTTTTCTGTGGGAAAATGTTTCTAATTTTATAGTGAAGTTGTAGGAAAATGTTGCCATTTATGTAAACTTTGTTTTCTTGCCAAATATTCCTGCAGCCCATCTCTCCCAGTAAGCCAGAGATAATTAGTTGAATCGTCTTCTAAAATCACAGTCCTTTGTGCTATTCGAACACTTGCATCGCCCTGCAACTGGTGTTTTTACACTCCTTCCTCCTCCATTAGACTAAATTCTTGAGGGTAGGAATCTGGTGACTTATTTAATTTGGGATTTTCAGCATGGAACACAGTGCTGGCACAGAATGTGAACTCACTGTGTCTTGTTATTACAAGGAATAAACAAAATGCATAGGCATGTGAGGCATTTAGTAAATACATGTCACATTGAATCTTTGATACAAGACTTGGAATTGTTTCCCTTTCAAGGTATTTGTTCAGTGAGCATAATTACAGAGTCTGCACTCCAACAAAGTCTCCATTATGAGGGGGGGAAAAAAACTAGAAAAGAGTCTTGGAGTTTCCAGACACGATGAATTGAAATGGCCACCCCCTTTTTATCATCTGCATGGTTCAAGTGCAAAGACAACTCAAAACTTGAGATGGAAAACAAACCAACCAACCAACCAACCTCCACTATTTCTCTGCTCACTAATCCTGACCATCCTGTCTTCTTCTCTCTTCACTTGTATCCTAGGGGTGATGGGGAACGGAGAAGGCAAGGTAAGAAGAAGAGAGACAGATGGGATGGGAAAGACAGCCAGTAACACAAAGGAAAAGGATGGATTGGGATGAGGAGCAAAGGGGAGAGTGACGAGAGGGCGAGAGGGCGAGAGGGCGGGAAGGCGAGGATTGGAGTAATAGAAAATACAAAAAGAATGGAAGTCGATTACCTTCATTCTCTCCAGTCTCTAATTTCTCCATTCTCTGTAAAAGTACATGCAGATTTGGTCATCTGATCCTGATTTTATGGCCTGCTCAAATGTCACACCTTCTTTTTAAAGAAATTAATTACATGTCTTTAATTTTTACAACGACATGTCTGTGGCTTTTGACATCTCTGGGTCCTGGTCATTAAAACCATCAACTAAGTCCAGAAACACAGCCCCAGAGTATCTGTAGGCACACCCTTCATGGATGCTGAGTACAATCTATTTCCACATTGACAGAAAGTGAAACTTCTTTAGTGTACATCATAGTCCGCCTCCTTCATAAATATTGCATGTTGTCATTTACATATTGTACCAATTAAATGTATGTTGGTACTAGCTTAGTTACCCAAGTGGCTTGTACAAATGTGAATGAAACCCAGTGCTGAAATGGGATAAAACGATGTCGAAAATATCTGAGTGGCAAGAAAAAAAATGTTTGCTTCAAATATATAAATTATATTTATTTCCTAGTGCCCGAAAAAAGAATGAAACTGAAAGGGACAGCTTGCAGAAGCGTACACGTGTCTGAAACCCACATCCTGTTGTTATTCACTGCCCTGGCACAGAGGGGCTGTTTGGTGAACATTCTCATTAGGGTCCCGTTAGCTCTGATTTGCAGAGGCCTTCTCCAAAGAGGGAAGTCCCGTTCCCTCTCACCCCCCTGCACACAGCTGGGCCACGGCCCAGGCACCACCCCTCACCGGCACTATTTACTGAGTAAACATCTAAGCCCACGAATACAGGGGTCTGACCCAGGGAGCTTACACCTTCAGTTTCAAATACTCTCCATGCTCCACTCCAGCCACTCCGAGCAGATTCTAAATCACCCAGGCACTGGGGCCATCTGCCCAGGGCCCAAAAGAAATGATCACAATGCCGAGAGGCCTAAGGGGAGGCAGCAGTGAGCATCAGAGCGACATGGTGTGCTCTGACTCTTGTTCCTTTTTATTTATTTACTTGGTTGAAATGCATGTGTTTTTGCTTCAGGCAGATGTTGCTGGTATCCTCGCCTTTGGTACAGGAAGCTGTAGAAGGAGGGGAGGATGATTGTGGGAAACAGGAGGAGGACTTGCAGGGTGGGAATCAGGAATATTTTACAGACTGAATGGCATTTTCTATTGGCCCAATGATTTAAAAAAAAAAAAAAGCGCTATTTGTAACTCTGTTCAGATCTCTTCCAAAGGGTGAGAACAATTACAAACTTACTACGGTCCAAAGAGTTGCAGAGTGTTGTTTTAAACTTGTATCTTGAAGCTCCTCCTTTGTGTTACTCTACTTCACAGCCACAGACTCTTCCGAACGAACGGCTCCCCGCATGTCTTTTTAATTTTCTAACAGGAGACCAGCCCCCTTCAAGATGTTCCACCAACACGGCCTTGTTTTCCTCAGATGTTTCTCCCCCCCCCCCCCCCCCCCCCCCCCCTCTGTGTTGATAGACTACAGGGAATTGATTAAGATTTATTTTTTAGACAGCGTTTTCCCCCTTGCAACTGTATGTCGGCCTCCCTTGGAAGGAAAGCCAGGGCGGGTGAGTCGAATGCACTTTGCTCCAATGCTTCCATCTCAATAACCCTTTAAAATGAAAACTGCGCCGAATGAAGTGAAAAGCTGGCCTCCATCTGGAAGCATTTACACACAGAGGTGTCTTTAGCTTCAGTTGTGAAGCGCTATTTGTAACTCTGTTCAGATCTCTTCCAAAGGGTGAGAACAATTCTAACAAACTTACGGTCCAAAGAGTTGCAGAGTGTTGTTTTAAACTTGTATCTTGAAGTTCCTCCTTTGTGTTACTCTACTTCACAGCCACAGACTCTTCCGAACGAACGGCTCCCCGCATGTCTTTTTAATTTTCTAACAGGAGACCAGCCCCCTTCAAGATGTTCCACCAACACGGCCTTGTTTTCCTCAGATGTTTCTCCCCCCCCCCCCCCCCCCCCACTCCACTCCCTCTTTTCCACTCTCTCTAAAAATCAATAGAAAAAATATCCTCAGGCGAGGATTAACAAAAAACAAATAAACAAACAAAAAAAACAAGTGAAAGAAAAAAGATATGTACACAAAT
>NW_005353510.1:551450-568392 GCF_000412655.1 Myotis brandtii | reverse complement strand
ATCTGGGAGCATTTACACACAGAGGGTGTCTTTAGCTTCAGTTGTTTGTCTAGAATTTCCATTTATGCACCGACTTGCCTTTCTCCTGTGGGTATGCTGAAGACAACTGCTTGCAAAATCCATTTTATGCAACAATTCATAGGTTCCTTCAAACTCAGTCAGGCTGGAGAGGGTAACCATGACTCATAAGATTCCCGACACACACACACAAAAGCCAGAAGGGAAGGAGAGGGCTGGTCTCCAGTGGGCGCAGAGGGCAGCCGCCCGGCGGCGTATTGTCACCAAACCAGCTTCCTGCTTGGAGGACCTGGGCTGGTCTCGGTAAAGGTGTCAGCGCTTCTTTTTTTCTGAACAATCTCAACATGAATGACTGGGCTGAGCCCAGCAGAAGGTGCTTGTCATCTTTTTATGGTTCAATATAAAGGTCATCTGAAGCCTTAGGACATGCTTTCAAGATTCTGACTTCTGATTTAAAAAAAAAAATCAGGATGTCATGTTCGAATCCCATCTTTCTTTTAAAGAAGCAGGGGAAGGGTTGCTGGACATCCACAGAGAAAGCTGATTGGACAAAAGGTTGTGGAATCCCAGAGACACCTGTGTCACATTCCTGCCGGCAGCCAAAGGACTCCTCTGAAAACATAGGTTCCAATGAGATGCGGCGCGTCTGGCTTGCGGTCACATTGTGGGGTGCGTGGGGGACGGGGAGGGAGGCAAAGTAGCAGAGTCCAGAAGGATGGTGGAAGGAGAGAAGAAGAAAGAAAAGAGAATGTCTGAAACGAGAGATGTCCCGTGAGAGCCAGTCTGTCCTCAGTTGACACGGGAATCACTGAAGAGGAGATTCCTGGAGAAATGAGCGACTGGCCGACACTCATGGTCAATTCTCCGTTGCCCATCTCCTCTCTAGAAGGTAAAGCGAAATATTTCTTTTCCCAGCTTCCCTTGCTCTTGGAATGGAGGGGAGGTACTGCACAGGAGGTACTGACCAATAAGTCTGCTGGCGGAGGGGTGTGCTTTGGGGAACCGTCAGCTTTCCTTGATAAAGGCACATCTTTGCTGGCCCTAGTCCTCGCTTCATCCCACTGTGAACACCAGTGTGATACCTGGACTTTGAGACTATGAGAGAAAGGACAAGAGAATCACAGATACTGACCTTTAACCATGATAGTGAGTCACTAATACTAGCAAGAACCTATCTTCAGAGATAATGTAATATGGGGTTAAAAATCTCTATTTGTTTCCAACTCTGTCAGTCAGTTTTCTGTTATTTGCAGCCCCCCTCTTCTGCACACCTCCCCCAATATCCTAATTGACTTGTCAGGGGAAGCAGATCAAATAAGAAGCTATTTATTGTAGGAAAGCTTTTGGGGGAGAGGGGTGTTTTGAAAAACCCAACCGAAACTGCGTATCTTTCAGAAGGTAACAATTTAGCATATCCTTGAGCCTCATAATTTATTTTAATTCTATGCCTGCAACAATTTAGCATCTTTACTCCATACAGTGGTTCATGATACTTATTTAGATGAAAGACAAGACATCATATAAGCATAACCATAGAATTACTTTTGATAAATGTTTGCATTTATGTTTATACAAGTCTCTAATGTTATTTTTCTGTGTAAGGCAAAGGTATAAGCTAATGGATACTTGGCTTACCCTTAGTCCTTTTATTACACAGGACCATTTTCAGAGAATTTTAAAAGGAATTTAATATAATGAGTAAAAAGAGAAAAATAATCTTGGTTGATCACTGGTGAGCTACATGACGTTGTGCAAGTTACTTCATCTCCCGGAGCCTCATTCCACTCTTTTATAAAATGAAGTTGGATTAAGTAATTCTTTCAGCTCCATGTCTTAAGAAGTTTGATTACAAGCAACCAAGTTATCCAACCATAGACAATTTTATATTTCTCTTTTCATCAACATGTATTCTATCAGCAGGAACAAAAATTTAAATTTAAAAATTTATATTTGATAGAGTCAGAGTTTATAAAAATCAATGGCATTCTTGCACCCAAAGAGCATTTCCCTCCTTGCTTATTATTCTCTACTAGAGGCCCAGTGCACGGATGCGTGCACTGATGGGGTCCCTTGGCCTGGTCTGCGGGGATTGGGTGAAACCAGCTCTCTGACATCACCTGAGGGGTCGCAGATTGTGAGAGGGCACAGACTAGGTTGAGAGACCCCATTGATTCACGATCAGGGCCGGGGAGGGACTGGGGAATTGCTCCAGGGCATGTTTGGCCCATCTTGCCCAGTCCTGATTGGCTGGACCCCAGCAGCAAGCTAACCTACCAGTGGGAGTGTCTACCCCCTGGCAGTCAGTGCGTGTCATAGCGACTGGTCGAACGGCCAAGTGGTCAGACACTTAGCATATTAGGCTTTCATTATATAGGACTAGAGGCCCAGTGCATGAAATTCATGCATGGGGGGGCGGGGGAGTCCTTCAGCCTGGCCTGCACCCTCTTTGGGACTGCTGGCTCCTAACCGCTCACCTGTCTGCCTGCCTGATCCCCCCTAACCACTCTGCCAGCCTGCCTCATTGCCACTAACTGCTCATTTGCCTGCCTGATCACCTCTACCCACTTGCCTGCCTGCCTGATCGCTCCTAACTGCCTCTGCCTCAGCCCCCACAGCTCCGTCCAGAAAGACATCCAGAAGGTTGTTCAGCTGTCTAGCCTAATTAGCATATTACACTTTTCTTATTATAGGTTATTGAAATATCGCCTGCCTGCCTGATCGCCCCTAACCACTCTACCTGCCTGATCACCCTAACCCCTCTGCTTGCCTGCCTGCCTGATCGCCCCTAACCACCTCTGCCTTGGCCACCCACCACAATGGCTTCGTCTGGAAGGATGTCTGGAATGACATCTGGAAGGTCGTTCGGCTGTCTGGTCTAATTAGCATATTACCCTTTTATTATTATAGATGCTAGCATCTTCAAAAGGTAGTCTGAAATCCTTGTATCTTGCTGTGTCCCACCCAGTAACTACTGAACTAGAATATCTTAGGATGGAACCTAAAAATCTGCAATTTTTCCACAAACATTCTGGGACATCTTGACATGTACAAAAGTTTGAGCACCACTGGTCTGGAAATAGTTGTTACTAAAAGTATGAAATTGAACTTGAGTAGATTAAAATTCTATAGAGTGTGCTATGATAATAGAGAATTCAGTCACCAATTCAGTTTTTTACTGTTCTAAAGGTGTTGATTCAAGGTAATTTATAATGTTCTCAAAAATAGATTTAACTTTTCCCTCAATTAGCATCATCTAGTGCACAAATAAAATTCACAGAAGTCAAAGGGAAAAGACTTCCCCCGGGAGCTTGCTTACTGATCATTTTGCTTCTTTTGTTTTAGTTTCCAGTCACCATTTGGTCTAATTTTAAAACTGAATCCCTTTTTTTAAATCCTCACCCGAGGATATGTTTTTATTGGCTTTTAGAGATAGAGGAAGGGAAAGAGCGAGAAAAGAGAAACATCTATGTGATAAAAATCTGCAATTTTTCCACAAACATTCTGGGATATCTTGACATGTACAAAAGTTTGAGCACCACTGGTCTGGAAATAGTTGTTACTAAAAGTATGAAATTGAACTTGAGTAGATTAAAATTCTATAGAGTGTGCTATGATAATAAAGAATTCAGTCACCAATTCAGTTTTTTACTGTTCTAAAGGTGCTGATTCAAGGTAATTTATAATGTTCTCAAAAATAGATTTAACTTTTCCCTCAATTAGCATCATCTAGTGCACAAATAAAATTCACAGAAGTCAAAGGGAAAAGACTTCCCCCGGGAGCTTGCTTACTGATCATTTTGCTTCTTTTGTTTTAGTTTCCAGTCACCATTTGGTCTAATTTTAAAACTGAATCCATTTTTTTAAATCCTCACCCGAGGATATGTTTTTATTGGCTTTTAGAGATAGAGGAAGGGAAAGAGCGAGAAAAGAGAAACATCTATGTGAGAGAGAAACATCGATCAATTGGTTGCCTCCCTTACATGCTCGGACTAGATCAAAACGGCAAGTTTTTCGATCAGCTGGTTGCAGGGGCCATGCTTTCATGGTTTACTATCACCTCACCTTCCTGCATTTTCTGGCTTTTCAATCTTATCATCCACACAAAACCAAGGAATTTGCATTTACTTTGTATCCATGTATTTAGGGATCTCTATCTGGTTAGGTTTGATAGGAATCACTACACTGCTGTCTAATAGTAAACTGCTTCTCAGGAGTTTAAAAGACAGGGTTGAGAATACCACAGTATTATAATGGCGACATAAACACTTTATTTCTCAAGAGTACTTTATTCACCCTAAGATTAGTTATACTATCACTTCTTTAATCAATTGTGATTTATCCAGCTTTTCTTTTATTACCATGTAGTAAAAATGCTCTCTAAAATACCATGTCAAATTCAGGTATGTTTGGAATATACTACCTATGGCTGAGAAAAGTAGGAACTAGATCAGTAAGAGAGACTTATGTTGTTTTGCTAGGTGTTTCAAAGCCAAAAAGGCCATGTCAGAGACAAGATAAAACAAATAGAAGTAAACACACTGAATTTTTTTAAAAAAAGGTTTAAAAGACAGGGTTGAGAATACCACAGTATTATAATGGCGACATAAACACTTTATTTCTCAAGAGTACTTTATTCACCCTAAGATTAGTTATACTATCACTTCTTTAATCAATTGTGATTTATCCAGCTTTTCTTTTATTACCATGTAGTAAAAATGCTCTCTAAAATACCATGTCAAATTCAGGTATGTTTGGAATATACTACCTATGGCTGAGAAAAGTAGGAACTAGATCAGTAAGAGAGACTTACGCTGTTTTGCTAAGTGTTTCAAAGCCAAAAAGGCCATGTCAGTGACAAGATAAAACAAATAGAAGTAAACACACTGAATTTTAAAAAAAGGTTAAAGCCATTATAATTTCAACAATTTAACAGCAAAGTTAGTCATTGCTATTTCATCACAATAATATGTTCGGCATTTCTAAAATGTTTCTCAATCAAAAAATGTTCCGTGTATCTTGCAAAAAATCAAACTATTAATGAATCATACATAGCACCTTAAAAGGAAGTCTGATGCCCTCTGTGAAAGATGAGCAGCTAAGAGGCTGGCCACTACACACTGATGACCTGCATTCACCTAAAGGGAGAGCTCAGGACATTTTGATCAGAAAGGAGAGGTAGGATGGAGTCCTGACACTTTATACACCCCTACGCACCAGGGAAATTCCTTTGAGTGTGTACTTTGGCTCTATGGTGTGGAAGGAGGTTGGTGTGGCCACAAGGCCCCCTTTGAGTAGTGAAAGAGGTTCCCAAATTGAAGTCAAGAGACTCGGGTATGTGTTCTGCCATCCTTACTTCCTAGCTGCATAACCTTGAGCATGTCACCATCTCCACGAGCCTGGTTGTGCCCCCATAAAAGAGCTGTAACATTCGTGTATTAAAATATCTCCTTCGCCCTAACCGGTGTGGCTCACTAGATAGAGCGTCGGCCTGGGGACTGAAGGGTCCCAGGTTCCATTCCAGTCAAGGGCATGTACCTTGGTTGCAGGCACATCCCCAGTAGCGGGTGTGCAGGAGGCAGCTGATCCATGCTTCTCTCTCATCGATGTTTCTAACTCTCTATCTCTCTCCCTTCCTCTCTGTAAAAAAATCAATAAAATATATTTTAAAAAATATATCTCCTTCTTGGGGCCTTTGTGAGGAAAAATGGAGGCAGTGTGTGGAAATCCCTCTGAAATAAATGCTGGTTGTGGTTACCATTCAAAGAAGGGCCAGATCGCTTCCCTAGATCCTATCATCTGAGCTGTGGCCAAGCACGTCTAAGTGTCTCCTGCCTGGGCTGTCATCCTACATTTGCCCACATTTGCCTCTGCGACTATTCATCCCCCTGTGAACCGGCTGGGGCGCTCTGTCCGAAGCAGAGCTCACAGGCCCATAACCTTGGAAGAGCCCTCTCCCAAGCCAAGAGGCTGCCAGCTGTTGTGGAACTGGCCACGAGGCGTGGGACCCGTCGGCTCATGTCTGTACCACCCAGACCCCCTCCTCGGTTCGGTATCTGGAAACTCTGGCTCCTGCGTGCTGCTGGAGAAAAATAAATGACCTCCAGAACGATACCTACCTCTGGCAGGAATGCGCATTGGAACAGAATAAGGCAAAAATAAGTCATTCAAACACAATATGCAAGAGTGTGTACAAATATGCTTCATGGCTGAACTTGAGCTCTTTCTGATTGTTAACATGTCCCGTTCTTTTGTGCCACCCACACAAAAATGTGTTCTATTAGGAGTCAGGTTCTATTCCTGACCTCTTAGTCACACTGGGCAAGCCATTTCCATTTCCCTCAGCCTGATTTTATCCATTTTGGAATCTCTCCTCCTCCACTCCGTTTTCCTGAGGTTTTGACTTTATGTCTTTTATGTTAATAAAGGAGGGTCTGCAAATTAAGCATTAGAAATTGTACTAGCTGTTGTTATAAGAGTTGTGATGCTAAACCACTTAAGATGCTTCTGAAAAGGTAGGAAGTAGGACAAATCACTGACATATTTAATACACTAAATATCCTTTCTGCAGCCACAAACATATAATACTCTGTTAGGAGGGGATTTCTGAAGAGCAAGACACTCTGGCTTTCAAAAAGTTCGCTGATGGCCAAGACTTAACACTAGTGAGGCTATAATATTAACCCAAGGAAATCAGTGCATCCACATTTGCTATGTAAACAAACGGCATTATTTACTCCTGAGTGCACAGAACAGTGTCAGCTGACTTCTATTAGGAATTTGGTAAAGACTGCCACAGAGGAGGACAAGCTACAGACAAGGCCAAAATGGCCAGACCAAGAATGCTCTGTGCAAAGCATCCCAGTCCGTGCAAATGGACAGACAGGTGGGGGCCCTTGCCCAGCCTCCGTGCTTGGAAAAGGAGAGCTGGCAGGAGCCAAACATGTGATGGAAAGACAAATGATATTTTCCCCATGAAATACTCCTGCAAGTGGCATAATCTTTTAGGGAAATAACTAGAATATGGCTTGTGATGCAGCTCACAGCACTGAAGTCTGCACAGTGGATGCCCTATTCCAGGGGTGGGCAACCTTTTTGTGAGTGTGTGCCAAAACCAGCAAAATCTCTGATTCAAAATTCTTCTGCGTGCCAACCCTAATTTTTTGAGAACATGTTACACCTACTTGATTTCTCTTAAGGTGTACGTATGTGAAGAACCTTGAAGAAATAATAAATTTCCTTCGAGCGACAAAAACACAGTATATGATGATGAAAAATACATTTATTTTTTAATGTATACATGTGCACTGATAGTCCGACGGAAAACTTTATGCCTCCGTTTGATACTATCAGTGGGACTTTTGCTGCTGCATCACTGATGACAGAGATTTTACATCAGGTTTATATTTCATGACCTTCAGAGGTATGCATGAGCTACTACTTTCATCCGTCAGGCTACTCCTATTATGAGACTTAACAAAATTCATCACTGAGAACAAAGATTCACAAGCGTATGCGGATGAAACCAAAACACTGGTCAGATCTAGGAAGGCAGGGAGAGTTAAGGCAGAGGCATAGAAATTGCTCTTCCCCTCTCTCGTCAATCCATGTCTATCTATGGTCTTTAAGATAACTTGTTATGTAAAATTATTTATTTATCTAAGATGCACCTACACTGAATTTATCTGAAAAATAAAAAAGTCGATATTAAGAAAAAAATTGTAAATGGAAGATTATAAGAGAGGGTTTCGCGTGCCAGCAAAAGTTACTGGCGTGCCATATTTGGCACGCGTGCCAGGGGTTGCCCACCCCTGCCCTATTCCAAAGAGCAGGGAAGATGACTCAGCAGGGAAGATAGCCCTTCTATGTCACCACTAAGCTGGACTTTCAGAAGAAGACAGTCTTTAGAGAACCATGTAGTGGTGTCATTCTGACCTTCACTGATAAAGCGAAATTGACCACATTACTTTCTAATAAGTTGCATCTCAAAATAAGCTTCGAACGCTGGCTTGTCCTCAAGGATAGAACCTTCTAGGTTTCCTGGGCTGTGACAGGCTTTCACTCTTCTGCATTAAGTATGTGCCAAGGACATGCCTCAATGAATAGAACACTCATGAAGTCGTGTGATAGTAAGGCTCCTCTGTGATGGAATGTTCAAGGCATTTAAACAGAAAGAGTTGAGGCTTACCAAACCGTAAGTTGGCTGAAAAGCAAATCCACTGGGCACATCGCATATTCTTTCACATAGTAGGTCCACAAGTAATTTTTAAGGAAATGCATGAGTGGCCATGCAACCTTCTGAGAAAGGGCATAGCATTCCTAAATGTACAGTTTTATACATATGCAACACCTAGCAGTGAAAGGCAGAAGAGTTCCTTGCAGATGTAGCAAATGTATCAGCTACTTGGACTTTCATGAAAAAATACACGGTGTCTAAAGAAAACGGTGAAAATCGATAATGGAGTCAGTCAGTGCTGAGCTAATGACTAAGGTACAGAAAAGTATTCTCCTGGAGAATGAGCTGATTTAAATAAGCCTGGAGACAATAGAAAAATTATGTCTCCCTTAAGTGAAGCTTCTGTCCCACCTCTGAAGATTGTGGCACAAATAGACAAAAGAGGGGAAATATATGATTATAGATGTTTAATCCGGCCAACACAAATAAGTGCGTATCCATTTCAACACAGTGTAGGATTGCTCAGTTTCTAGCTAGGGGAAAAAAGAGAGAGAAAAAAAAAAAGCATGAGGAAAAAAAACCTTCCCTACAGTCCCCCCAAGGCAACCAGAAAGTGAAACTTAATTAAACGAGTGAAATGTAATTACCTGCTGCTTACCGCACGTGGTGCTGATTTGCACTTCACATTCTAGGTGCATTACTGACTGCCCTGCTGCCCGGGGGTAAACCCTGCTCAGGGGCCAGCAGTGGTAGCAGCAGTGGTAGGCGCAAGAGGAGGAAAGCACTGCCTGTTCTGTCCTCCCGCAGGGGCTCCATTCCTCCAGTGGCTGGTTTCAGCTCCACACACTCCAGGCTGGGGCTGTGAGTTGAGTCTAATTATGGAAGGGCTGCCCCTCCAGTACCATGAGAGGGACCCCCGCTGTGGTGGTGGTGGGGGGGCTGGATCTGGGTCTTTTTCCATCTCTCTGGTCCTCACGCAGCCCGTTTGTTGTTACTAAGCGCTGTTCTGAACAGCTCGGCCGCTGCTCCGATAGGACCAGGCATTCAATATATGGCAGCTGCGGACACCATTGGAAATGCGATTGCATTGTGACTCTGCAGACACGGAGATGGTTTTCTCTTACAGACCAGCACAGACATCTACAAGCTGGAGGAGGCCACCTCTGCTCCCTAGGGTGTCAGTATATAATAAAGGTTGATGTTATGATGGGATTTGGAGGTCTTTACTTAATTCTCTATTTTCCCCTCTACCAGGGCAAAATGAAGCACACATCTGAAAATGTAGGTAAATATATTTTCTCCCTTGCAGATTCTAAGAACCAAACATTTGAAAAATCAAAAGCTGCCGTGGCTGGTGTGGCCCAGTGATTAGAGCGCTGGCCTGAGCACAGAAAGGTCACGGGTTCAATTCTGGGTCAAGGGCACATACCTGGTTGCAGTTTCAATCTCCCGCGCCCCTGTGATGTGGCTTGTGCAGGAGGCAACCCAATTGATGTCTTTCTATCCCTCCCTCCCTCCTCCCTCCCTCCTTCTCTCTTACAATTAATGGCAAAAATATCCTCTGGTGAGGATGAACAAAAATAAATAAATAAAAAGGCTGACTTTGGAGGAATATAAGTCAGTAAATAAATCTAGCAAATACCGGATTACCTGAATGAATGCATGTTTGGATTGGGATAAATCTCTGAACACTGAGATATATACTCAGGAAGTTATGAACCAATACAATGTTGGCATCATGATCCACTTCATTCTTCCACCACAGTAGTGACATGGCCACTTTTCTTGAAGCTGCTAACTAGAGGAATTCAAAGACGCACAACTTGGTTTTAGAAATTTGAAGTTGCCCTTTACTAAAGACGATTAAGAAACATCGCATATGAATTCATGGGGGGGATTTTGAACCAGGTGGATTAACTAGGTTTCTTTTCAGGCCCTTTCCAAAGAGTCCGTGATTCTGTGAACATGGCGAGCTTTCTACGGCAGCAACCACATAAGTCATCGTTGTCTGTCTATGTTTCAGCTCTCCGTTCAGCCTCAGTGGCTGTCGCCTGACATACTCCTGAGAAGGTATTAACATGGCTGTCACTGAAGGGAATAAGGTTAAATATCTTCTGTTTCCTTCTACTCGCTGTGGCATGTCCTGGTAAATATACGGAACCCATTCAAAAGCTCTTTTTGCTTTTCTTTATGTTCCCTTGAAACCGGTTCTTCATTTGGCTCCCAATCTGTCCTCTTCCTTCAATGCCACTCCTCCTAATCTCCTCTTGGGGGTTCCTCCCTATCCCCTTGACTTGTAAATGCTGGGAGTCCCAGAGCTCAGCTCAAGACGGCTCATGGAGCCTCGCAGCTTCAGAGAATGTCTATTATTCTCTTTGTTGATGACTGTAAATTTACATCTGTAACGTAGCCATCCCCTCTGAACTCTAGACTCATCTATCCTAGGGATATCTGCTGAGATATCTAAGACTTAACATGTCCCAAACTGAGCTCCTAACCAGTTCCCAAAACTCAATCCTTCACAATCTTCTTTTTAGTAGAGAGCAACCCTATCTTTCTAGTTGCTCCAGTGAAAAACCTTGGTATAATTGTTGATTCCTCCTTCCCTCCTCACATTCAATCCATTACAAGTGCAGTTGTCCCTACCAGATATCCAGAATCCAACAAATCGCACCACTTCTGACATCACCAGTCTGTTCCATCACCATCATTTATTATTTGGATTAATATGACAGCCTTCTATCCAATCTCTTTTTTTCTGTCCTTCTTCCCTTCAATCTTTTTTTTTCTTTTAAAAGCACAGCAGCCGGAATGATCCACTGAAAACCTAAGTCACATTATTCCATTTCTCTGCTTTAAACTCTCAATGAGTTCCCATCTCCTTTTGTACAAAAGCTAAAATCCTTACAGTGGATGAGGACCTATGCAATCTGACCTCCTCTACCAGATCCTATTATTTCTTTGACATCAACTTAAGTTCTCTGCCCATTGCTTATTGCTCCAGCCGGACTGGTCACCTTGCTATTCCAGGAACCTGTCAGGGACGTTACTGTCTCAGAACTTCTGTAGTTCCATTCAGCCTGCCCAGAAAGCTCTTCCATCTGGTATCTGCTTGGAGCTCTCCTATGCCTCCTCAGGTCCTTGTTCAAATGCCACCTTCTCCATGAGGCTTCTATGGCCTTCCTATTTAAAATTGACCTTCTCTGCCTTATTCTATGTATTTTACTTTTGCTTGTTTATGTTTTACTAGTGGCCCGGTGCACAGATTCGTGCACATTGCAAGGGAAATAATTAGAAGAAATATTTTAGCCCTAACCAGTTTGGCTCAGTGGATAGAGCATCAGCTTGCGGATTCAAGGGTCCCGGGTTTGATTCCGGTCAGGGGCATGTACCTTGGTTGCAGGCACATCCCCAGTGGGGAGTGTGCAGGAGGCAGCTGATCGATGTTTCTCTCTCATCTATGTTTCTATCTCTCTATCCCTTTCCCTTCCTCTCTGTAAAAAAATCAATAAAATATATATTAAAAAAAAGAAATATTTTAATATTGCTATTTGCCCTTTCTCCCTCAGTGCCTGGGAGCCAGTGGGGGCCCCCGCCCTCCGCCACCACTGCTGGTCACCGTCTATGGGGCGATAGGGTCCCCACTAGCATCCACCTTGGCCTGGCGCCGCCTGCTCACCTGCTCCACCATCCCGCCATGGTCCCCCTCTTGTCAGGGCCCATCGGGGCTGGCAGCGCCTCCACTGCCACCTGCTTCCAGCGTCACATCACCAATGCCTGCCATGTTCGGCACTGCCTCCTGGTGGTCAGCGCACGTCATAGCGAACGGTTGAACTCCTGGTCTCCCAGTCAAACTCCCGGTTGACCGCCCGCCTGAGGGGACAATTTGCATATTAGGCTTTTATTATATAGGATTTTTCTCCATTAGAATGTCAGAGAGCAGGATTTTAGTTTATTTGTTTACTGTGCATCTACTACAGTGTCTGGCACAGAGTAGGGACTCAAATATTCGTTGAATGAGTTGACACATACAAGGGTGTCCCCAAAATTTTACACACACTTTGAATAATTATAAAGGCAGAATACATTTCATTTTCAAAATGTAACAAAATCTACAGTTATCAGCTGTTAAAGTGTGTATACATTTTTTGGGACACTCTGTATGTAAACCTCTTGGTCCATACATCTAGATACTACCCTTCTCGTCCATGTTACAAGGTTTCCATAATTTCACAAAAGGCACACACCTTACTTGGGTCAGAATTTTAAATGTAAATGGGCAACGGGCAGAACCTAAAGTTTTTAGAAGAGAGGCCAGCAAAATGAGCTAACAGCAATAAGACAACATGTATTTAAATACTTTCCAGCAAAATCTCAGAAGCCCACCAGATTTAGATATCATGTACTTGGCAATGTTGCTTTGCAAAGACTGGAAATGTAAGGAAGCTCTGGAAGTCAGCAAACACCAGCATTTGGCCTTAAACTGATTTCACACACACAAAAATGGCACTGTGCCTTGGGAGACCTGGAATGCAGCATTACAGGTTTTCTCCAAAACAGCTTCATTTACTTAACATTACTCTGACCCTTTAGCTTCGAACTTGCTGCACAATTAAGCTATTTAAGCCTTCAACTTAGCTCTCTTTGTGCTGCAATCTGGGTCTAAAGTGAAGCAAAAACAACACTACACCTTACTGTTTTGCTAAAGTTTGTTCTGTCCCACGAAGATGTTTGCATATGCAAATTTTAGCACCACATCTGATTAGCATGCAATTGTATGCTGGAGACTATTTTTATTTTACTCTTTCATTCAGTAAACATTTCTTCAGCCCTTACTGTGTGTGTATCTCAGGCATACAGAGTCAAGTTGTTGTTTTTTCCTTGCTTGTTTCAATGCAAAAAGTTTTTATGTAGTGCTGATCCCTTTAAAGTTTGTTACCATAGAAACAAGAGGAAAGTCACAATCAGAACTGGCATCGAGTTGCATTAAAAGTTCAGCACTGCTTTTGACAGCAATGAAAAACAATCCGAATTCTGTACTGTTTATAAATCAAGGCAATAATCTTGTCTCGCATAGTCTTTCTTATTTTCCCATAAAAATTGTAAATGGTTTTGGAAGAATAGTTTATTTACCTCTTGAAAAGTTAAAAACAAAAGTCTAACTTAGATGAAAAGGGACAGAATTTACTGGGTTTCATCAATATTTGACTTGGGAAAAATTACCCAAGCCCCAAATAGTAATTTCATGCAAATGAAAGTAATTTACTTTCCTATGTTTAAACAAATGATTGTTAATTTTGGAAAGCTTTTTTCTTTTTTTGTAGCTTTCATCTCTATCCCTTTGTTTATTTTACTTATATTTTCCCTTTCTATTGCAACTTAGTCTCCACAATGCTGAAAAGAAAAAGGGAAAACAAACAAACACTGGACTTAGGGGTAAGAAATCTAAGTTTGAGTACATATAATTCTATATAATAGCTATATGTGTGTAAGGCAAGCTACTTTGTGGCTGTGAGACTCAGTTTTCTCATCTGCCAAATGGAGTGATACTCCCCTGAATTTGTTTTGAGGTTTAAATAAAATAACTTTTAGGAAGTCTGGTACATAAAAAGTAGAGATATCGCCAGCTGCAGCCTCAAACTTCTGACATAAGGTAAGATGCTTGCCCTTCCAGGGTTGTCGTTTCTCATGTACAAAATGGGGATAAAAACTTTCAGCTACAAAATTCTTAGGACTGTTGTGGGGGTCAATAATGTCTACATTATTATAACATAATTCATGCTAGTTATAGGTGGTATCATTGCATTGTCCTGTCTCCTTTCCTTGGGTTTTGCAAAATCTCTTGGTATTTTAATTTTATTCTTAGTTATCTTTCAAAGCATTCATCATCATTTCCTTTATAGACATCTTTACTCATGTATTTCTACTACAATGGTCCGGTTGTTATATTTTTATTTCTGTTATTAACCATTCAATTTTAGTGCATTTCTTCTATTTTTGTTTATTCGTTTTAAATCATGTAGTTATTTCTATTGTGAGTTTAAAAAAAATCAGAATTATTATATTAGCTCACCTATCAATTAAACATATTTCTAATGAAAAGAGTATGTGAATTTGCATTGGAAAAATCAAAACATAATTTGAAACAGAAGCTGTGAAAGCTATGGCTCATGTAGCCTGTTTTTTTATTTTATTTTTTAAAACATTTTTATTGATTTTTATAGAGAGAGGAAAGGAGAGGGAGAGAGAAAGAGAAACATCAATGTGAGAGTGGAACATCAAACACTGACTGGCTGCCTCCTGCATGTCCCCTACCGGGGATTGAGCCTACAACCCCGGCATGTGCCCTGACCAGGAATGGCAACCTTCTGGTGCATGGGACAATGTCCAACCAACTGAGCCACACCAGCCAAGGCTAGCCTGTTATTTTTTACACTTTTACATTTTTAATTAGTTAAAAATTATACCTTCTTTTTGTAAATATTGAGATACATAAAGGTCTAAGAGGAGAATAAATATCACCTGCATCTAACCATCTAGTGATCATTACTATACATATTTTGGTGATCTGCTGTCATTCACTTCATTGAACACATATTAAACATGTGTATTTTTACATAAATAGGTTATATTATAAATGATGTTTTGGAACCTATTTTTTCATTTAATATCTGTTGAGTTATTTCCATGTTAATTTAATGTGTATGTGCCCTGAACTTTAATGGTTGCATGATATTCCCTTGTATACAGATGCATCATAATGTAGCCCTTTCCCTATGGATGGACATTTAGGTTACTTCCGCCTATTTAACTATTACAAACCATACTGTAGAAATAACTTTTACACCCAGTTCCCTTTAGAATAATGGGTAAAAACACAATTGGTAAACTAGTTCTTACACACATCTAATTTTCCTTTATATCCAGAAATTAAGGAATTCTTTTTTTCTTGGTGTAGAATTCAGACTATGTAAGACCTTAAAGCGAAGTCCAATATCAGTTCTGGTGTAAGTACAACTCTCCATGTGGGACACTGGGAAAGTACAAAAAAACCTGTTGTCTGATCTATTAATTTTCACTAATGTAAACATTCCTGTTGAATAAAAAGTAGCACTTCTACAAAAATGGTTCTTTATGCTACAGATCAATAAAAATAAAGACTCTTCAGTTTTTGCCCATTCCTATGTCTGTTTTAGCTAATCCTATACAATAAAAGACCAGCAACCAAATGGTAGAACAACCAGAATGACCGGTCGACCAGTCGCTATGATGCACACTGACCAACAGGGGGCAGATGCTAATGCAGGAGCTACCCCCTGTTGGTCAGTGTGTTGCCACAATGGGAGCGATACTCAGCTGACCAGGATGAGCTGTGCTCTCACAGCGGGCTGATCCCTGCAGACCACGCCCCCCACCAGTGCACGAATCCCATGCACCAGGCCTCTATTATGATTATTATGAGCAATACCATCAATATCTTTAGCTCCTTACTACAAACAAGAGCTAAAAATTTTATCCTGTTGAGGACCTTATTTCCACCCTCCGGAAATCTACGTCCCTTCAGAAAGAGGATTTTACAATGGCTGAGAAACGTCTAGCATGGTGAGTATGTTAAGAATTCCTAATGTTCCATCAAGAAGGATAGCAGGGAAATCACAGTTTTCACTCAGACGCTCTACTCTCTCATGTCCATGGGAATAGGTGCAGAATCTCAAGGAATAAAAAGTGAAATAATGAATAACCAGTTACCTGGTCCATTCTCCAATCCTAGAAAAAGCAAGAACTGGGGGATGAATATAATATAAGAGACTTTTGTTTCATTTTTTTTCCTTCAAACTCATTCATTCTACTTAGTGGAAGGCCGTGCATATTCACTCTTAGTCGCTGAGACCTCTGCACTGTCAATGCTATACTCTTGCCATTTCTCACCCCCAAACAGTGGTTTCTTTGCTTCTGGGAGAGGACAGCAAGAACAGTTTCTTCCTCTTGTCACAGCCCAGTTTTTTTTAGTTTAATCCCCAAATCTAAAACAGCAATGTCACTGGGGGCCACTTTTAAGGGGAAAAAATTCTCCTTGTCTGTCCTTGAACAGAACACCTCTAAAGCTCACAGTGATACGTTAGGGCCGTGCCAACCTGTGTTCGTGCCTGTACTTTCAACCAAGCAAGATTTTATACTTGAGACAAAGTGTAAGAACTAGCTTTTCGAATCCATGAAGTTAAGTGAACGCACACATTTAAGTGTCCATGTCTTTTAAAACACCATTCAGGCTGAAGTAGTTAGTTCTCCAATCCCATAATTATTTCTGTCCTTCTCTCCTATATAAGCAAATGATATGGGTTTTCACACACACACACACACACACACACACACACACACACACACACACAAACACAAAGTTTCTAATCGCTGCTCTGTGTAGGGCTTAGAAACGTGTGTGTGTGTGTGTGTGTGTGTGTGTGTGTGTGTGTGTAGCGTCTGAAAAGCAACCTAAATCTGGACAGTACTGTGATAAATGTTGTAAGACTCATTCATTCATCCCCTTAGCTTATATGTGAAAAGTACTATCTAGAGCAGAGTGCAGGCTTCTGCCCACAAAACAGGATCTATGCTCTGTGAAAACTCACAGTGGGAGAGTTAAGCAAGCTGCTCAGATCTGTGATTCAAGGCAATCTATTGTGAGGTCCCTTCAATGCGATAGATAAGTATAAGGAAGCAAGAAATCACTACTGGAGAGTGGTAGGTGCAAGA
>NW_005353510.1:521900-550671 GCF_000412655.1 Myotis brandtii | reverse complement strand
CGATGTTTCTCTCTCATCGATGTTTCTAACTCTCTATCCCTCTCCCTTCCTCTCTGTAAAAAATCAATAAAATATATTTTTTTAAAAAAGTGAGACAGTGTGAGATCGAGAAGAACTAACCGTGGCTGTGGGGAGAAAGAGGCAGACAATACAGGAATTGGGTCATTATAGAAACTGAAAAGTGAGTGAGAGGGTGGAATCCATAAGAACTGCCATGTTTGTGACTGGGATGAAAGGCTATCATTCACCATCATAAAGAAAATGGGAGAAAGAACAGATTTGAAGGAGGACGTTTAGGACATCAAAATAGACAAGACCGTGTGTCCTCCAAGTAGGCCTGGCCATTATGCAATTGGATATGAGTGCATCGAGTGAGCAGATCCATTACACAGCCGGTTGTGGATAGTATTTTTCATTATGGGGAGAGAGGTAACATCAAGAGGGTCTCCCCATTGCTGGGTGGTCACTTGCAGTGTACAGTACATAAGCTCACACTGTCCTTATGATGACCTTTTGTTCATTTCTACATTCAATACATAGAAGAACAAGGAGCTATGGTATGTCAGACTCCTTTGCAGACTACAAAGCCCTGCACAAAATGTAAGGGAAGACATAGAGAGGTGAAAAGGGACAACTGACAAGCTTCTCAGGGCTTAGCCAAGGACTTGGGGTTTTGAATGGGGTTCTCCCTGGTCGTCAGCCAATCAGTCATTCTCCAGTCCCCTTATCTTATACTAGAGGCCTGATGCACAAAATTCATGCATCTGCCTTGCCCCTGCCTCCACGGCTTCGTCTGGAAGGTCATCGGTCTAATTAGCATATTATGATTTTATTATTATAGATGTTTTGCATGAAAATACATTTTACTAGGCCTGATGCACGAAATTCATGCAAGGGGCTCGGTCCCCACAGAGGTGGCTGCTGCCTCTGCCTTGCCCCCGCCTCCACGGCTTCATCTGGAAGGTCATCGGTCTAATTAGCATATTACGATTTTATCATTATAGATGTTTTGCATGAAAATACATTTTACCTCCTATGGATGGGCCACACCTGTGGCTCACCTGTGTCTTTGCTGACCTACTGGTTTGGACCATCTGGAAGGACAGCAGGAATGACTGGAGCTCTAAGGCCTCACTGCTGACACAGGAGCCACTGTCTCATGTACCTCCCCATGCAGACGAGGCTGCGTTGTCACCCACAGCATGGCTGCAGCACTGGGGTAACTAGGCACTTATTACAATGAGTTTTTTCTGCATCTCAAAAAGTCATAGGGGACATGGTAACTGCAAGAGCTCATTTCCCTTAGTTGAGTGAGTGCTTTATCAGAAATAGTATGTTATTCGTCCTGTTTTACCCTGGGATCAGTTCAAGTCTAAATGAATCTGTCATGTATAAAATGTATTTATAAATAGATCCATATACAGACTGAGCTCTCTACAGCCACTAAGAGACTCATGTACAATCATTCTTTCATTTCAGGTGTAAACTGTTGTGCTGTTTCGCCCAGTTCAGACACAGGTCGTGGGCTTTCAAACTAATTTTGGAAAGTAGACACTGTGTAGTTGGTAGGTGGAGGAAAGAGAAAACAGAAAAAATTAGTATGCATGCTGCTTTAACTGGTCTTCTATTTCTTATGGAAAGGGGGCAATTGTCTAAAACTATTTGATTTTTTAAAATAAGATTTTAAAAGCAGGCAATGAATTTCCAGTAATTCCCCTACCTTAACTCATAGTAATTTGATTCCTGCCAAGTGAAAACCTATGGATCTTAAAACCATTAATGCATTCTTTCTTTCTTCTGACCTGTACAATGCCAAGATTCATTTCTTTCTTCTTACTTTGGTTTTTATCGTTTTGTTCCATTTGTGTATCCAGTTTTCATCTCCTTCTTAAGAGGTCAGGGAAGATTTCGTGGAATTATAGAAATGTGTAGGTGAAAGATATCTTAGCACATCAGCAATATTTCTAACAGATGGGGAAGTGGATCTGGGCTTGAACGGAGGGCTATGACGAAGGGCTCACTATCTCGGACCAAATTATTTCATTACTTGAAGACCGCCACACAATGTGCAGGGTACCGCTCTATTTGCAACATAAGCTGGAACATTATATTGGGTCATAATGCTGAGTTGTAGCTGAAAATACTTTCCCTCTGGTGTAATTTAATTTCTTACTTGGTTTAATTGATCTGCATAATATTCTGTGGCATAAACTTCTCTCATTTAGCACATACATTTCCTACTATCAATTGTGAGCGCCCAGAGGGGTAGGCACTTTATCTTCACTTCTGCCCTCCCCAAACCTAGCATTCCTTTGGTACATTATAAGAACTCGGTCTAATTCTCAGATGAGAGAACTAAAGTTTGCCATGATAGTGCCAAATAGAGTGAGTACATTATTTAAGAAACAATGATATTAAAATGAAGATTAGTGTACTTACTATCTGCAGCTGTTCAAATCATGCACACTTACAAGGCTGAACGTTCAACATGGTTTTATCACTGGGGGTAATATTGAAGATATTTAACAACCCAAAGAAGATGGTGGGAGCCACAGCTCCCACAAGTAGCCAAGTGAATGGGGATGCCAGGGGGATCTCGGGCAAAAGAGGACCGTCACAGCTGGGGCAGGCTGGGGGGAGGGCAGGTAGTGGATGGGACACTGAATATTTGTCCAAAGGGTGCTAGTGTGGCTGCAGGGGTCCAGGTGTGCTCAGGCTGGAGGAGGAAGAGCAGGGAGGGATGGCTCTCATGTAGGAGCTGCAGAGGGCTGGCGAGGGCAGGCCCAGTGGTATCCACTCAGGGTGCCCTGGGGTCTGGGCTCACAGAGTGGTGGGAGGCACTGGTTGAGGCAAAAGGAGAAAGGGCTTTTGCCCCAGTCTTATCAGTTGAATTAGCAACCCTGGTTAGCAAAAATAATAAAATAGGCAGCTGATTGTTTGGTGCTATCGTTGTTTTGCAACGAAGTAGAGTGGATACCCAGGTTAAGACTCCCTGATCTAGTGAACAAATAAATTACCGCAACAGCAAAACAATCAGAACTAAAAAAAATATGGTAGAGTGAACATATTTGAGCTGAGGAATGGCCATTTCGAAGGCACCCTCCATTACGTAAGGGATTCACCAAGATTTCTTGTAATGGAAGCCACTTGAGTGGATTTAAATTATTTTTCAATCCGAAAATTGGTTTTAAATATAACTTTTCAAAGACACAGTTGTTGTGTAGAACAAAAGATATTGCTGTCCACCCTCACAGACAGATGAGGCCGGGTCATGTCTTCAGAATCAAAGCGGAGTAGAAGTTTGCAGCCATTTTCCTGATTCTTCACTTTTTTTTAAAGCCCCTGTTCAAATACACTCTTCATCTTAATGTTAGATGAGAAGATATACTTTTGCCTGAGATATTCATTTCAATTGCACAGGAAAATGTGAGGTTTCTTGGATCAAATAAGGCAGAAATATTTGCTGGACAATATAGCCAAGGCCAGATATTATCTTCCTACAATCTGTAATCATGTTGACTTTTATAATTCAAGTCTAAATGAACTCCAAAAACTTCTACTAAATTCAGAGGTAACTGTTACTTCCTCCATGAATTAGTAAATAACCTTCACAAATTGGAATGTGAGCTCAGCCATCCCCTTAACGGACACCCCCCTTTCACTTCAACCTTAAAGTATACACTTGCAAAGTTTCTTTCTCTTATAGTCTCCTTTAAAGGCCATTTTCTAGCAGACAATTCAACTAACTGCTGTATTTTTCCATATATGATGCCAGGGAATAGAAACAAGTGAGATAGTTTCTTATATGATATAATTGTTTCCACTAAAACTCAGGAAAGCAGGAACCAATCCATCAACAAGGGCTAACAAAAGATTGTGTAATCCCCAAACTTTAACTTTTGATCACTTATAAAAGTAAAAGCTAAATAAGCCATAAACTAAAGAGGTGGTAACTGTCAAGGTGTAGGGCTTTGCCTTCTTTGTTCACTGCAGAATTGTTAAAGTTTTTACCCTCTCTTGGCTTTACTGTTCAACACCAAAATCACAATCACAGTCCTCATCTATTTTAATCTCACATCGGTTTCAAAACCAGAAATGAAGGAGGGGCAGCCATTGCCCAGCACATTCGTTATAGATGTGTAAGTGTAGCATTATTTTCTGCGATGTCTATCAGAGCGCGTGGATCGCAAGATGCCTTTATACCAATAAAAATACAATGCAAGGGCTGTGTGCTATAGTCTTCTTTTTCTCCAAATGTGAAAATTAATACTGATGAATGATTCCTTTTGTCCTCAAAGAACTAAAGACTATGGAGTTTGAGTCTCTAGCTGAGAAGTCATTAAAAAGGTGAGAAATGTGGTTGAAGCCTACATTTAAAAAGCTAGAAGAGGCACATGTTGATTCATGGACCTACTACCAGTGATGGCAAACCTATGACACGCGTGACACGCGTGTCAGAGGTGACACGGGAACTCGTTTTTTTGGTTGATTTTTCTTTGTTAAATGGCATTTAAGTATAAAAATAAATATCAAAAATATACATCTTTGTTTTACTATGGTTGCAAATATAAAAAAAAATTTCTATATGTGACACGGCACCAGAGTTAAGTTAGGGTTTTTCAAAATGCTGACACGCCGAGCTCAAAAGGTTCGCCATCACTGCCCTAGACCAACCAACATTTTCCTCTACTTCCCAAAGTCCAGTTGGATTCACAATGGTCAACAATCATTCTTGATTGAGCTATTATACACTAGGGATGGATTCCTGTTTCTTTCTTTTTTTTTACGTTTTCAATCTCTTCTCCATTTGCTCGTTTACCTTTGCCTATAAAGCTATTCATTATTCTAAGCTAAAAAATTATCTCTAACTCCCTTCCTGAGGGCTACTTTCTTCTTTAAACCATCAAAATTTTTGAGAGTTCTTTATGTATCCTGTCTCTATTTTCTCATCTCTTGCTCAATCTATAAATTGTCTTCCATTCTCAAAACTTTACTGAAATCGCTGGTCACTTTGCCCTTTAGATGACCACATATAGCCTTCTAATGACCAAGCGTTCCTGTCCGTCATCGTCCACTTACATCTCTGCAGCATTTGATACTATATAATATCACTTTCATTCTTAAGGCTCCTTTCTCCCTTGCCTATTAGTCAAACGGAAAACCATTTCTCTACATATACACTTGAAATACGGGCATTTCCTTTCAATTTATCTCCTTAGTAAGATTGTCTACCCTCACAAATGTTCTCCTCAAAGACATGTGTGTAGCTTTTAAATCAGTGTCTCTGACTATGAATCCTCTCCAGAGTCCTGGACCCATATTCTAACTGCTCCATAAACGTTCCCACCTGCAATCTGCTAATTCCTCTAACTCTACATATTCCATATCAAACCATCGTCTTCAGCCTGTTTTTTCTCCTGTTGTTCTTACTTCTTTGGAAATGTTTTTACTTTTCCAGATGAATAATGGTTTCTTCTCTTTGATCCTCAAGCACTGAACTGATAAGCCACTTTCCAAAGGTGAGATTTGGAAATACAACAGCGAGTCTAACAGTGAATCGCATGCTTCCTTATGATTGCAACGATTATTCCGGACTTCGAGGGCCAACACCAATCTGATGGTGTTAAAGTACCTGTGACACCATTGATTCATCTTAAAAACAGCTTCTGAGCTCTGACAATACAGGACAAGAACTCTGCCAACAACACAGCTGTAATTTTCCAGGAATATTAGCTCCCATAGTAGGGATTTGATGAAAGAAGGATATGAGTTTTGTTTGATGTCTTTTCTTTCTTGAAACATCTCCATGAATGCTCCTTCCCGATAAAGAACCAATCTCTTTGGTTATTCTAACTTTTCTTTCTTGAAACATCTCCATGAATGCTCCTTCCTGATAAAGAACCAATCTCTTTGGTTATTCTAGCTTTTTTCTTTCTTGAAACATCTCCATGAATGCTCCTTCCCGATAAAGAACCAATCTCTTTGGTTATTCTAGCTTATTATTTTATTAACAGTAGTAAACATTGACTCAGAACCTGCAATGTGGCTGACATTGTCTACGCACCTGCGGGTCCTCATCACTACATCACTAGCCTATGAGGTACCCACCATTGACTACTGAATGGTGCCGTATATGGCTGCATGGAGTTGTGCAGTGAGGTCCCCTTCAGGACAATAATCTTTGCAACCATATCTTTTGTCCTTGAGAATGCCTGTTTTACAAACGAAGATATCCATCAGAGAAAGAGGTTAGGAAACTTGCCCTAAGTCACACAGCTACTAAGCCATTTCTGAGCAAGGATTCAAATAATGTAAATCAACTTTCTGGCATCTAATTTTTCTGCTTAAGTAATACTAGTATACCAAACCCTGTTTGCTCATATTTCTCTTGTAGCAGATATCACAAATATTCGCTTTTGTGCTTGTCTCCTCACTTAGAACGTGAATTTCACTAGGGGAAGAAGAGCTTAATTTCTTAAACTGTTATTCTTATTACATAAAAAGGGCCTAGAAACTGGTATATAGTGGCATTCAATAAATTGTAGCTAATGTCACTCATTTTTATCATTCTTACTACAGATTTGTCACAAAGTAAATGATTAATTAATGGTTGTTGAATAAATGACTATGCTAATTCTTTGGTGTGTCAACTGAGTATACATAAGACCGGATCTCAAGGAAACTATATGAGAAGATGTTAACTAATTTTTGTTCCATATAAACTTACTGATCAGACTCTGGGACAGAAATTCATTCAAGCATTCAAATGTGGAGTTAAGCAAGTTACATGTGTCTGTTTTAGAAATTGTTTATTGATTTTTAGAGAGAGAGAAACAGCTATGTGAGAGCGCATCATCGATTGGCTACCTACTCCATGCCCTCTACTGGAGATACAGCCCACGACCCAGGCATGTGCCCTTGACCAAAAATCAAACTGGCAACCTCCCAGTGCACGGGATTACACCCAACCAACTCATCAGCCAGGGTCACATGGATCTTTACATGGTCAGCAAATCAGCCAGTGATTGAAGTGTGGCCCCAACATTTTTCAGTCATTGATAGTTGTGTTCTCTACAACAACAACAAAAAGTATTTTGCAAGAGAGAACAGCTTGATGGACTGCTCCGCAGCAAATCAGCCAGTGATTGAAGTGTGGCCCCAACATCCTTGGACTGCTCCAAGGATGAAAATGAATTGACATAAGTGAAAATATTATGCAAAGAAATCAGCAGATAGTGCTGATCAGTTCAGAAGAAGAAAAGTTGTTAACGGAACTTACAAGTATAAAGATTCTTGTCATCAGATGGTTTCATAAAGGGGACCCCAGACAAACTGTTATTATAAGAGTGTTATACCAAGGGAGAAAGTGAAAAGCAATAGCTCTCTTAAATGTATTTGATTAACAACATCTGCTAAGATTCTCTTTAACAAATGACCACAGTCAGAAATATATATGTTCTAAGGAGAAGCTGTTGGTAGCTAAGAGGCCCTTTGGGGGAAATTCATCTGATGAAAACCCTCTGGAGGATGTAAGGGGGATTATGTGAATGCACATGTCTACTTCTATTCTTGGATGGGATTCATTTTTTAAAGTGAAACGAAGTTCCATGTTTAATGCCGAACTAGTTGTACTAGTCGCCAGCGCCCTATCAGTGGTCTTTTGACTAGGACTGGCAACCTAAGCAAAAGGACACTAAAAAAATTAATTTCTCATAAATGCTTTCTAGAAACACCTATTTTGATTTTTGTCCCATTTTTTTAGATTAAAACATTTCTAGGAGAATGTAGACATTTTAAGCATAATATTTATTTTAGAATCAAAACATATGGAACTGGAATAGTGCTAACAGGCAATCTAGCGTAAGTATTATTTTACAGTAACTGAATTACAATGCAGAGTCATTAAATACTCAGTCACCATGGTAAGTGGGAGAATCAAGCATTTATGTTCTCTTTCAATGTTCTCACCATCATAATACTCTTCTTTTGATACATGTTATTGTTTGATTCCATGTTAGGAGATTAAATGGCTGAAATGTCAAAGAAAAAAAACAATCGTTCATTTTAATGCTAACTCAGAGGGCATTGAAGAAAGGGCTTATCAGCTGAATCATTAAATGCCGTTTGTTTGCAGTTTCGTGGAACTGAGACATTGAATCAATCCCAAAAGGGCCCCGCGTGAACTCTGAGACTAAGTGAAATGGTATCCTGATACACGTTTTACTATGTCACTGAAATATTTACGTTGGGTGTTATAAATCTACATGACAAATCCTGGAAAGCACCTGAAAGCCACAGGAAATATTCTATCCTTGCTCAATCTATGGAAATAGTTGATGGCAAAAAATAAAACAAAATTCAGAGTTCAGAGCTAATGTGCAGTATCTCCTAACACGATGAAGATACTGTTACTTGAAGCTGAACATCTACTATTTTGCAGGATGTTAACCATCTTGATAGAACAAAGAACAAAACAGACAAGCACATTTTCCAACTGGCCTGTCCGATAGAAATCAAGCTACCAAGCAGCCAATGGTAATACTGTGATTATTCAGGTAATATTAAGTCTGAATCCTCATTAGCCTCCAATGTAAATTTAAATTAATCTATGACGCTGGTAAGTGTCTGGCATGCCAACACTTAGTTATTATGAATTTAAATTAATTTTAATGATCTCCAGGAAGTTTGGCAAAACTCAAAATGTTGTCATGCTATACCTGTAAATGAAGGTCATCCTGAAATGGTGATACCTGAACACAGAACAAAATTTTTTAAGTTAAAAATATAGTTTTTCTACTAACAAGTCAGCATGTGTTGAAGTACTGATATGTGTTTTGATAAATGAGTTTGTAATTTTCAAACTCCATGGCTGACATAAGGCTATCATGGGAAAGGTGGCAGTGGAGTGGACAAAACTTGCTTCATTTTCTAACCACCTTTGAGACCTACGTTCAATTTTAATACTTTAGTCATGAAATGGCAGAAGGATAGAAAAAGGCTTGGAGGGATATCAAAGTATTTAGTTCTACCTGAAACTTGGCTTTCTAAAACCATGACTGGGAATAGACTATGTTTAGACTGCAATTTTTGGTAATCCTTTAACTCTATGCAGAGTCTAATCTCACCTAAGTAATGTCACTTTGATTTAACTGTAAGTCGATTAGACTTCAAGAATACCTGCACTTTTATATGATGAAACAGATTACACAATGATCTAGAGTCTACGGCCCACGGGCCACATGCAAATACAAATGTTGTATTTGTTCCCGTTTTGTTTTTTTACTTCAAAATAAGATATGTGCAGTGTGCATAGGAATTTGTTCACAGTTTTTTTTAAACTATAGTCCGGCCCTCCAGCGGTCTGAGGGACAGTGAACTGGCCCCCTGTTTAAAAAGTTTGAGGACCCCTGATCTAGACTGTCTTGACTTTTAATGCCAAGGAACAGATCCTTACACTACATTGCCTGGAATTTTAGAAGGCACTTCTTAAATGTTTGTGGAATTTCATATAACTCATGTGTACATGAATAAATGATTTGGTAGTTGCTGACAGATTTGAAATATAGAGTCCAGAATTGTAATATATCCATAAAAGTAACCCTTTTGATTCCTTTAGAAGCCTAAATGCATCACATCTTACTTAAGAGCAGACTATGCTAAGAGCCACTAACAATCTTACTCTGGGTATTTATTTAAATTAATAGAAATTCATAAACCTAGTTAACCTGGGTCAGTTTTGAAATAATTTGTAGTCTACACTGTGTAGTTAGAATAGGGAAGCATGGCTAGATTTATTTTTGAGAGCATGTTTTTTATTTGGCATTATGTATTTATTTGGTGTGTCTAACATTTTAAGTGAACTGGGTACACACACCATATATTCAAAGGGGCAGAACGAACTTTCTTTGATCATTTTGAAGTATTTTTATTACTTTAATATCCTTTTTGTTATATAAACTATTTAAAATGTAAGGAGACTGGGCATAAATCCCAACTAAATTAATAACTGAAATCAGAGAAAAATGTCCTCTAATCTCCCTCATTTTTTTCTGAAATTTGTAAGCAGTATATTTTTACTCCTTTGTTAGCCTTCAGCAGAGAATGAACCTAGAGTACCCTTGGACCACCTCTTTCTGATGGTGATGTCCATATTGTCCTATAGATAGAAAATGGGGAAATGTTAGTACTTTTAACCATATTGTACACTCTGCGGGCATTTAATGGCTTATATCTCCCCAAAGCTTTTCTCACACTCAGGTAATAAAGTTGGGCGCTAAGAGAGCTTCAGTTACTCTTCCCACCCAGTAGAGTACCATTTGATTTACCACTCTACTGCACAAAATGGTACCCTCATGGCCTGAAAGACACAGTGGGGAGAATGTGGCTTGTTAAATCGTAATTGATGCTGCTGCTACTACTAATGTTAGTGCTGCTGCCAAAATAAGTGTGTTGCTTCCCATTCTGCTTCTTCTGAGAGACTGAGATTAGCACGGTTCATCCGCAGAGACAGCCAAATGCTAGGCTAGCCCGACAGATCCATGGAGACCACGCTGACTGGGGAGACAACCAAGATTTCAAGGTTCTAATGGGCTTCCATGACCTGAACCACACTTTACCCTCTTCCTCCACAAATGCATTATACATCTTCACAAATGGGATATGGTTCCATATAAGTAAATTTTGGGATAGTTGATACTTATCTTTGAAATGCCAACTTTTCTTCCTTTCACAAGTTGGGATGGACACCTTTGTAAAGTGGTCCTGTACAATGAGTACTTCCTTAAAGAATATTTACAAAAATTTAACCGATGTCTAAATTATTCATAACCACCATGAGTAACAATAATTATTGCACTGTGCTACAACATGGCAAAGCCTCCACATGTCTCTCCACATGTGCCATTCATGTCTGCCTACTGGGTGTTTCTTTTTTGTTTTATGCTGCTTTTTCTAATTTTCCTGACTCTTTCCATCTTTATCCAGGCTTGTCACTTTTTGCTGAGGTCAATTTGCCTGATTTCTAAAGGCAAGAAAACTTGCAAAGAAAAGGGCTTGGAAAATAGAACTGGGTTTGCTAATAACTATGGGACATCTCTATTAGCTCCTTGCAAACTCTCTGTGGCTTATTGTCTGGTTCTTAGCTATTCTCCCTACTGTTGAGATTTTAGAAAAAAGTAATGCCCAACTAAGTTAAGTCTTAGCTCATTTACATTCAGTATATTATTTTTTCCTTTCATTTTATAGTTTTTATTTTCCCTTTTATTGGTATTACTTTACTGAAGGCATCTTTGGATCCTTTCTAGAAGCAGGTATTTATCATTTATATCTGCCTCTGCCTCTGCCTCTTGTGTGTATATATGTGTAATATTATGTATGCACACGAAGGTATGTGTCTGTGTGTGTGCCTGTCTCTGTGTGTGTATGCCTTGTCTTTTTATTCAGAAAACACTGTTGCTAATCACAGTCTCTTTGAAGGATGTGAGTGTGTCTGTCACTGCTATGATGATCTTCACCTCCTGCGTGTTTATCATCTTTGCCCAGGAGCCCCTGTGATATACAAGAGGCTGAACTCTGGGATGGCTGGCTTTCCCCTGCCATGGACCTGTGTGCTGCAAACAAGCAAATCTTTACAAAGCATGCAAGTCTCCATTTTAACATTTATATATTAGGAAAAGCACTCTTCTTAGGAATATTTAGGAATACCTGAGTACTAATGTCTGGCCACTTAGCAAATGCATATAGCAGACTGTCCCTGCTGTTGTCACCACGCACCATTTTACCTCGTAGTAAAGAACTATTGTCACCCTTGGATGAAACTTAGCTAAATTAGTTCCTTCCCCTTCCAGGTGATCATATTTACATTTAACAAGTAGCATGTAATGGAATGGGTCCAATGTAAAAAAAAAAACTGGCTTTATCACAGATTCATAAAAATTTAGCATGATAAGGGGTATTAACAATAATACTTTGGGTAGCAGGAATATGCAAACTCCATACAAAGAAGAGCGTTCTGTGGAGAAAATGAAATTAATTTTCACATATTACATGCCCACTATGTATTGGGCACTGAATTAAATGCTATAGATACTTTTTCTCATTTTATCCCCAAAACAGGGGTCAGGAGAAGATTTGACTTTGCGGGGGTGGACACATGTTACAATATACAGATCTTGTAACACAGAAACCCACACCTAAAACCTATATGTTCATGTTGACCAATGTCACCCCAATAAATTTAATTTAAAATATATCCTAAAAACAATCCTATAAAATGGGTATTGTTATCCCAGTTAGTAAGTAATAAAAATACGAGACCAGGAAGGGTTCATTCATCTTGCCCAATCTTACAATTATTAAATAGAGCAGTCATTATCTAAAACTAGGTCTACGAGACCCTAAAGACCAGGCTCTCTCCACTGTTTTACTCCTATGCCTCTCCTATGTAGAATTTTTTTAAATATCTGTTGTCAAAAACCCCATTGAGCTGGGTTAGTCATTCCCAGCAATACTTTAAGACTAGCCTGTCTCTTTTCAGTAGCAATCTAATCTTCTATTCTTCTACTCCTCTCCATGCATTGATGCCTGCCTATCGTGATGGGAGGCAAATTCGTGAATGAAGTCTGCTCTTTCAATGGCACAGTGTGAGTTTGTGGGATTGGGCTATAAAAACAAGTGGAGAAATGGGGAGCAAAGTCTAGCTGCCTCACAGAAGGCCGCTCCAGACGACAAAGGGGGCAGCCGTGGGTCAATTCAAGCTAGAAAAAGTAGATCTGACATATGAGTTCATCATTATTTATGGATTTTCTATTTGATTTTTTCCCCACATACTATACTGCCTTTCAAATGGGTGGTAAACATTTATCTTGTAGACTATGCTTGAAAAGGCTATCCACAACTTAGAACATAAATATTTTTTTAAAAAAACAGCAACTGTAAAGGCATATGCAACTGTATGTTCCTTAAAAAGAGTCTCTAATGAAGTGGACATGATGTTGCCTTTATCATGCCTCCGCTGTCTATATTTGTACCATTAAAATATCCATAATCAATGTTCCTTCCCAGTTCACTGAGGGCTACACACCTTCGAGATTTGGAGCATGTCCGTTTTCATCCACCTTTTCAATGCATGAGACTCAAACAACAACAACAAAAACCACTGAATCAGATCTTGTAAAATTATAGCTTTGAAATCGTTCAGCAGAGTGAATGGTTTCCTCGGTCTCTCCTAGACTGGCAGGGAGGAAGGGCACAGGGCTGCGTTTCTGGCCCTCTGAAGCACATAAAATCATACAACTTCTTTGATGCACACTAAGACAATAACTATAAAAATGTCAAGTGCTTTTTCTAAAAAGAGAATGTTTGAAGCACAGCAAGCTAAAAAAAAAAAAAAAAGCAATCGTAGCAGCAGCAAGACTTCAAACTTGAAGACTTAAGCAGTAGGGACTCTCAAAAATGTCAGACTGAAAAAATGAGACCCAGCCTAACAGCCCACAGAAACACATGTAGAACAATGATCATTTCGATAGCATGCCATTCCCGAGTGGCAGCCCAGTGTGAGGAAGTTAAAGTGAAACAGAGCCACATGGGAACAGATTGGTCAATGTTTCAAATAAAGATGAAAATACTGCAGATTGTATGTGTGTAGCTGAGAAGCAGAGAAGAAAACTATGGAAAGATCCAGTGGATTCTAAATGGCGCAAACATCCAAAGTGTAGCAGTCTGAGGGGATTGGCTAAACCCTTTCTTAGCTCTTTATTTAACCTTGGCTGTTCAGGCAAGAGCTGACTCTCCAGTTGCAGCTAAAAAATAAATGCTGAATGCCCAGAGCTCAGAAATTACTCTGGAGGGAGACCAGTGAACTTTTAAATATTATTTGCAGCATTAGCTTAGCTTTCCTTTTTAAACAGTTCTTCAAAAGACTGATATGTTCATTCTTAATTATCCCTGCCCCAAAGTAATTCTGTCCTCTAGAAATAGGTACATCATAAGGAAAACTTATACAAATGCCAAGCTCAAATATTTTCCTTTTGCAAACAATGCCAGCTCCAGAAACACATTACAAACAGCTGAGACTGAGTTTTCTCTCACCAGACCAAGAATGTTCGCATATCAAAGGTCACCCATTGTAAATAAATAAATAAATAAATGAATAAAATAAAAAAGCATTTACTGATTTTTTTTTTTAAAGCACATCAATCCATTCTAAAGATGTCTATAACACCAAAACCACATGGCAAACTTGGGCTCACTTTGTGAAAATATTCACCTTTCATCAGTTGTAGGTAAATGATCAACATCCTGTTATAAGCACCTTCTGTATGACTTGTTCCAGAGAGAGCTGTAGGGAGTCAGGTCCAAAGGAAGGAGAGGGCAGAGATTACTATTCGTAAGGAGCTCACTATTTACTCAGAGTACAGCAAGCAAACGTTCCTCCAAAATGTTACCCGCTTAGAGCTTCCATGTATTTTGATCAGAACAGAATCTCCTCCAGAAGAAGCAAAGACATAGCATTTATTGAGCACGTACAATATGCCAGGGACTGTGCTTGATGCTTACATGGACACTGTCTTCATTTATGGACACTATTAGGAAAGCATTATTATTATCTGCATCCACAGATGAGAAAATGGAGGCTCAAGGAAGCTAAGAAAATTGTGATCTGCCACCAAGAGGTAGCATGGGATTTGAGGACCCCTGTCTGATTCCCAGGCTCCATGTATTTAACCACTAAAAAAATTTACCAGGAAGTGAGGTATTTGAATACAAATTAATTGTGTTCCCTTTGGCCAAGATTAGACTGAATTCAGTGAAATGACCACAGCATCAATATAAGGGCATATTTAGGAATTTCTCCCAAATGTAAAAACATATTCTCAAATGATCTTGTCTGGCTAAAATTTAGTCAAACGCTCCACCAAAACTGAGGTAACACCAGGTGAATGAAAGCCTATTTAGCTTGGAATTAACTTGAAATATGCAAATTTAATTTCTGTTACTAATTCACTTTTGCAATGGCCAGAATTCTTCTGAAAACACTGGCATTTCAAGAGAGTTTTTAAAAGTAATAGAAAAACCACAGGTGAATAAACTTTCAATAAAAACAGAGATGGTCAGGATTAAAATGCTTTACTATATATGGAAACATAAAAACCAACCGGCATTTTTCAAATTAATTTGTAAGTCCAGCTTCACACCAAATACATCCAAAACTGCCTCCTGCATGCCTGAGTGAGATGAGCTGTAAATAGAGTCAATCCACACTATGATATGCTGCTAAAGGCCTAAGAATTCGCTTGAAATACAAACTGGAGGAACTAAAAGCCCATCATCTGGGATCTGTTTCACCCCAAGACCCTCAGAAGACTACGTTATTACTTAACTTGGCAGCACAATAGTAATTTGTTTTTTTATTAATTTTTAAATATATTTTTATTGATTTCAGAGAAGGGAAAGGGAGAGAGAGATAGAAACACTAAATGAGAGAGAATCATTGATCGGCTGCCTCCTGCACACCCACTACTGGGGATCGAGCCCGCAACCCAGACATGTGCCCTTGACTGGACTCGAACCCGGGACTCTTCAGTCCCCAGGCCGACGCTCTATCCGCTGAGTCAAACCAGCTAGGACAGCATAATAGTAATTTACATGTGCAGTCATGTTATCTGATAAAACCCCTATTGACTATTAAACTACATTACAGTTTCACTGTTCTGCCAAAGCACATACGCACTCACCCATGAACATGCATGTATCTAGTGGTGTCTGAGGGTGGTGCTAAAAATAAACTGTAAAGCAGTAGCTCTAATACAAATACTCAAGTAAACTGCTAATCATTCATCTGTAACACATTCTTCTTTGTAGGTTTCGTGCTCTCTAAAACAGTGTCTTTCAAACTGTTTTGACTGTAACCCACAGCAAGAAATGCATGTTACATCACACCCATAACACACACACAGGGACACACACACACAATTGGAACAAATTTTAGAAAATAATACTCTTGCTACATTCAAAACACTAATTTGTACTCTATTTTGCTTTTTAAAATGTTGATTACAACTCACTAATTTGCTTTTATGACCACCTAATGGGTCATGGACAGCAAATTGAAAAAATAGCACCCTAAAGTGCCTAACTGCCAAGTAAAACGTTTAAGGATGAACAAAGGAAAAACAATTCTGTGGGTTGGTGGCCAAGAAAGTATTCAAGATATTTGAGTTGGCCCTTGAACAATAAAGGAAAAATAGTATTACATCCACTAGCCAGATGGGAAAACGAAGGGAAAAGAGCACAAATGTTTTGTTTGCTTAATCACTTAGTCCCTAGGACAGTGATGGCGAACCTATGACACGCGTGTCAGAGGTGACACGCGAACTCATTTTTTTGGTTCATTTTTCTTTGTTAAATGGCATTTAAATATATAAAATAAATATCAAAAATATGTCTTTGTTTTACTATGGCTGCAAATATCAAAAAATTTCTATATGTGACACGGCACCAGAGTTAAGTTAGGGTTTTTCAAAATGCTGACACGCCGAGCTCAAAAGGTTCGCCATCACTGCCCTAGGAGAATCCTCACACGAACTGAATTCTATTGTGGTGCCCAGTCAGCATGGTCAAGCTTTTCTATAACTAGAAGCAATGGGTCTTGTCCACCCACCTGCACTCTATGAGCTTTGTTTGGCATAAGAACATCATTGATCTCAATGACCACTGCAGCATGGGAATGGCTGAGGCGGGGCCAGGAGCTCAGCTGTGATGGGGAGATGGAGTAACTGAAAACTTTCTGGAGTGAGACTTCAAAGGCTTTATTAGGACACTCTTATCCATTTAAAAATGTAAATATTTGACACTATAATTAAAATAGAAAAGTACAGCAGTATTTCTGACCATTTCCTTTTTTCAAACATTCATATGAAAAAATTTCAAACATACGTGAAATAAAGAGAATAAAATAACCCCCATATAGCCACATCCCACAATTATCAAGATTTTTCCACTCTCGGATATGTACTAGTATGTGATCTATGTTGTGGTTGTGCTTGCAGAAGTATTTTAAAGCAAATTCCAGACACAATTCCATCCCTACTTAGTTAGCATATATCTCTAAAAATATATTTTCTCTATACAATCACAATGTAATTATTGTACTTGAAAAATTTAACAATCCCCTAGTATCCTCTAAGTCATATTCATATTTACCAGACTATCTCAAAATTGTTTTGCGTTAATTAGTTTTCTAGAATCAAGATCTAAATAAGGTCTGCACATAACACTTGGTTAACACATGTTTTATGTTTTTGTAGCCTAGAGTAGCACTCTTCCTTCAATCCCAACCTCAATTTTATTGTACATGTTTGATTTACTGAAGAAATCAAATAACTTTTCTTGTAAAATGTCCCACATTCCAGATTTATCTGTTTAGTTTCTCAAGAATCATTTAACATATTCCTCTATCTCACATATTGCCCATGAACTAGAATTTAACTTTAAATAAGACCCCCATTCAACTTTTTTTCAAGAACATTTCATAAGTTGTGCTGCTTATCATATACTAGAGGCCCAGCACACGAAATCGTGCATGGGTAGGGTCCCTACGCCTAACCTGCGATCAGGGCCATCTTCCGCCTGCTGGCCAGTCCCCAGTCCTGCCCCACTGCCGCCCACCCCAGTTCCCCATGGTTCCCCATTTGCCATCCAGCAATTGGAGCCTGCGGGCGGGGTGGGGGAGGGACCGAGAGGTGGTCAATGCACCTCATAGCGACTGGTCAATCGGTCGTTCTGGTCGTTACACCGTCATGGTCGCTGGCCTTTTATTATACAGGATATCATGTCAGAAGGCACACAATGTTAGGTTGCCCCAGTGTCTGTGAGTCTATCGTTGATGAGTGAATTCAGGTGGTGACAAACTGATTCAGCCACTGGAAAATTATCTTATCAATATTTCATCTACTGGTTTAATTCACTGACACCTTTGCCTGAATCAATTGTTTCATAAGGGTTTGCAAAATGTTGGTCTAATTCTTCCCCTCCATATATAGCTATTAGCAACAATTCTGTGAAGAACATCTCCACTAAATTGTTTAGATACACAGAAATATGAATACTAAAGGAAAAGCAGGATGAATGCTTAGGTCTTTCTCTTTAATTCCCAATTTTCAGAATAATAATTTGGAAAATAATGAGGTTTTTTTGTTTAAATGTATGGACTTATATGCATTCAGTGTGTTTCAAATACTTGTAATCATAATGATAATTGATAATCTAATTGTTGCATCTTTAGATTTAGCCATATCCCTTCACATTCTTCTGTGTCTATTTAATAAGACATCATTAGTATTTTTTATATTTCCTTGCTTACTGGCAACAAAAGATGACCCACACACATCTTGTACATCTCTGGCCTCATTTCTGGATTGACCAATTCTTCAAAAAAGCTCTGATACCTTTTAGAGAAAAAAAGCCCTAGTTCCTTTTAGTGAAAAATGGTATGAAGAGACCACAACCTGGGCATTAGGAGTGCTCATTGTTCCTGTTCTGACAGAATTAGATTTTTGTTAAAAAAAAAAAAATCAGCCCTAGCCCGTTTTGCTCAGTGGATAGAGCATTAGCCTGTGGACTGAAGGGTCCCCGGTTTGATTCCAGTCACGGGCACATGCCAGGGCTGCAGGCTTCATCCCTAGTGGGGGGCGTGTAGGAGGCAGCCAATCAATGATTCTCTCTCATCATTGATGTTTCTATCTTCTCCCTTCCTCTCTAAAATAAATAAAAATATATTTTAAAAAGTTTATTAAACAAAAAAATTATGAATTCCAATTAAAGTTTAACACTACAGGATTTTCTGAGTGATTTTGAGCTGAAAACCTGGTTCCCAAGAACATTAACATAGGTAGTTATTTTATCTTACAATATACATGCAAATGGTTTCAAAATAATACCAACAAATGTAACTGCCAAAGTGGAACTCTTGAATAAAATTTCAGATTTCTCTGCAGCTTTATTTGATTTTGAACTGTATATACTCCACTATGAAAGCCACTTGAAATACTTCTCTTCTCTATTAATCATTTTATTTTAAAAACAATAAAGAACACCATTCCCGTTTTAAAATTGCAAAGCCTATCACCAATGAAATTATAGCAATTATAGATCTGGTCAAAATGGAAGCCCAGATTATCAGAAAATGCTTCATTAATTCCCATAAAGGAGCAACAGTGATTTGACCTTGCCTCTAGCACCTGGGATATCAAAAGAACAAGTTCGCACTGACCAGTTAATCATTCTATACATGGTGTAGTCTACGAACAACTTCCTCTTACTGTTCTTTTTACGACCCGTGTACAGCACAGCAGAGCGCTAATGAGAAAATCCACAGCGTAGGCACTCAGTAAGTGTTCGCAGAATAAAAGAACAATACTAATGATAAATTGGCACCTACAACAGGAACAGATTTTCTTCGGTATGTTGACGTACTATAGAAAGCAAGTCCCACAACAAGTTTCATTTGCAGTCTGTCACCTGTTTTCATCTTCACAACCCTAAAGCCTAAACACTTTATAAAAATATTTTTGGAATGTCAATGATATTTTATTTTGGATAAGGGGTGGTCAAGCATGTTAAAATTTCTTTTAAAATGCAGTTATGGGTTTTCTTTTTCTTGATTTTGAAAGACTGTAATCCTTCCACCTGCCTTCTCTTCTCTTTATTACCTGTACTCCATCTTCTTCGTCTTCTCATAGCTTTCCTATGATGCCGAGAAAACATAAATATTTTAGCTCCCCTCCCCCAACGTCTGTGTGATCCTGTTGAAAGCAACTTGACTTCCTGCAACACTGATATCCATCTTGGCAGCAGTGTGATGCAAGAACACCTCCGGTTGCTTCAATTAATAAAGAGTATCATGTATTTTCTGATTGAGTTAAAGTAAAAATGAAAGGTATGTTTAAGTCAAATGATTATTATCATTGAAAGAAAGATTTCTGAAGAAAAATAATGAATGTGGAAAGATTGAGGATTTGGGAGGAGGATACTGGTAACCAATGATATAAAGTTCCGGAGGAGTAGAAATGGTCTGAGATAAAGGTTAGGCTTACACCAAAAGAAGAGCATTCCTGCCTCTGAGACTCAAGGAATTTACAAGGAATATACAAACACAGGGTAGGTATTCTCTGTTTGTATGGCATTGAAAAGCTGAGGAGCTAAGAGCTGATGGTCTGTTTTCTCTGTAAGCTATGTGAGGAAAGGCCATTTGCTAAGTGTTGGAATTATATAAGAGAAGATAACTAAACAGATAAAGAATGAATGAGTTCCTGTTATGTGTTAGTCATGCTAGGTTACATATCTATTTATATAAAATATGCTATCATTATATATGTGTATGTTTTATGATGTATTTGTATTCACGTATTTATTATTTCATCAAATGACTTATAACAGATGAGCAAGTTGGCATTAATCTCCTGATTTTACAAAAGAGAAAAGTGTGGTTGTGAGGGTTTGATATGTGCCCAAACGCACAAAGTGGTAGAGCCAGGATTGGAACTCAATCTGTCTGACTCTAATCATAAGTCTGGAGGGAAATAAAAGAGAGGCAACAAATTAAAAGATCATGGAATTTCATTTATGAGTTCTGACAAAATCAGAAATTATATATTCACTAGAGGCCCGGTGCACAAAATTTGTGCAGGGGGGGGGGAGGGTGTCCCTCAGCCCAGCCTGCACCCTCTCCAATCTGGGACCCCTTGGGGGATGTCTGACTGCCAGACACCCCTCTCACAATCCAGTACTGCTGGCTCCTAACCACTCGCCTGCCTGTCTGCCTGATTGCCCCTAGCCATTCTGCCTGCCAGCCTGATAGCCCCCTAATCACTCCCCTGCCAGCCTGATTGATGCCTAACTGCTCCCCTGCCAGCATGATCGTCCCCAACTGCCCTCCCCTGCCGGCCCGATCACCCCCAACTGCCTTCCCTTGCTGGGCTGAGGGGACTGGAGGAATACAGCTGGATGAGGCGGGGCTGAGGGGATGGGGGTACTGAGGCTGGATGGGGCGGGGCTGAGGGGACTGGGCATTGCCATCTTGTGGCTGTGGGCACTGCCATCTTCTGAGGGCATTATGGTCAATTAGCATATTCCCTCTTTATTAGATAGGATAATACAAATGTACAGTAGGCAATCAGAGGCAGCTTTTGAGATCAATCCCATACTGAGAGGTTTGCATGGTAGATGAAAGTAGAAGATGCTGCCAGGGCCCCTCCCCTATATTCTTGGCACTCACCTTTCCTGTGCACGTGGAGGACTTACCACAAGCAGCTGAGACTCTGTGCCTTGGCGCCTTCTCTAGCTGTGTATGCAGGCTTGGCCCTCAGTCAAAAGGGATGCCGTTCCCCTGGGAACAGCCTCAGCCCATGTCCCATGGATGTTGGTGAATTTCCCTGTGCACCTGCCTCTGGTGAGTCATGTTCCTCACAGCGGCCCAGAGGTCCACCGTTGAATGGAGCCCTAGCTGCCGACAGCAGCAACCTCCTTCTTAACACACCCTGCTTCCTTCCCTTCTCTGTCTCACTTCCTCATGCCTTCACCCATACCTCCCAGAATCACTTCCTGAGTAAACTGCTGGCACTCAATTCCTCCCTATCCAGTTCTGGGGAATCAAAACCAAAACAGTGGAGAAAAGAGATAAACAAGTCAAGGAATTGAGAGTGCTGGTGAGAGAGTAATTCTGATGCCTGACATGAGATCCATTTAAGTAAAACAAGAACAAAAGTCCAGAGGAGTTGAGGGGAGTAAGGGATAGTTAAGAGGGCAAGTGAGCTGAGGTCTTCGTAAGGAAGACCAGGAGGCTCAGTGAGAGTGAGGAGATCGGGCAGGTGGAAGTAGGTAAGAGAGTGTGATACTTGGGACTGAGATTTCAGGCAGGACAGTTGGAGGTGATGATAAGGTCAAGGTGGAGCTGAATGCTAATGAAAGTGGTGGTCATGAAACCAAGAGCTGGAATGATGGAGGTGTTTCCTTGAGGAATGTCGAAATCTGCTAGGATGGCGACAGGGCTTGGGAAGAAGAGAAGCCTAGGGACTGTCCGAGGGAGGAAGCGACCTGAATACAGGCAGACAGACATGACAAAGCATGGTAAAGGTGATAAAGCTGAATGAGGCAAATTTCAAAGGAGGAGGGAGAGGGTGAAAGAGGTAGTTTGGAACTCGGATAATGCAATGCGACACCACTTCCTGTGGGTGCTGCATACACAGGGCTTCTCCGTTGTTACCTGAGAGGAGTAAACGAAAGGAAATGCTCTGGGGGAGCACCAGGTTTTCCCAAAGGCCTGGAGGTGAAGGCAGCACACTATGTGGAGACGGTGGGGGTGGAGGAGGCCTTTTTTTTTTTTTCTACAATGGAAAAGAGTTTTCAGTGTGCACAGTGGAAAGAGCTGGAAGGGAAGTCAGCAAAGGGAAGATAAGCTGGTGGAAGAAAGGGAGGATCCCTGTATCAGATGACATCACAAGAGAGGACTCAGGACCCCAGAGGCTATGGGGGCTGAGTAGGAGGGGGTGGGAGACGGAGAATAACTGGGTAAAAGGCCAGGATGGTGGTGGCATCACACCACATCTGAGAGCATGGATTTTAGAGTCAGATGTAAGTTCTGGATCTGCAATTGCCTCTGGGATCTTGGTGACTCTGGATCTTGGTCCCATTATCTAAATGCTTCCTCGTTTTTACAAGGGCAATAGTTACCTTTTAGAATTATTTAGGATGAAATGTAAAATGTTTAGCCTCACCTCTGGCTCACAGTAAGCACTCAGTAAATGTTAAATAGCCACATGGTTTTGAATAAATCTTTTGGTATGACAGATTTAAATTGACCAAAGGTCCCAGGTATTGTTAGGATCCATGTATTTTTATATCTAACAGGCAAAAATTTAAAAGAGAGAGAGAGGGAGGGAGGGAGAAAGAGAGAGATCAGTTAAAGTAGATTCCTTTTTCTTAAAAATTAAAAATTATGAAGCTGTGTATATGCCAGATTTTCTGTTACCAGAGCTGGGACTAGAGGGAGGCATGGAATTAAAGAAGATAAACCTCAATGAGTGCCTTCTTAAATGTTGTATCTATGTGTCTTTCTTGCTAATCCTGGCCCTGTCTGTCAGTAACTCCCGTTTAGACGAGATGAGCAGTTAAGACTCCAGAGAAGAGCCATCCCACATACAGACCCTGGTCAAGGCAATCAATGAAGTACATGGACATGTATTAAAAGTAGCATGACTTGCCCTAGCTGGTTTGGCTTAGTGGATAGAGTGTCGGCCTGTAGACTGAAGGGTCCTAGGTTTGATCCTGGTCAAGGGCATATGCCCAGGTTGCGGGCTTGATCCCTAATGGGGGGCGTGCAGGAGGCAGCCAATCAATGATTCTCCTCATTGATGTTTCTATCTCTCTCTCCTCCCTTCCCCTCTAAAATCAATAAAAATATATTTTTAAAAAAATTCAAAGGATGACTATCTTGCTACCCTGTGGATGGCCAAAAAAAATATGTCTCAGAGCTTTGCATTAGAATTTATACATATTAACAGATTCCTATCTTATAGGAAACCTCTTATTACTATTTCAAATTAAGTTAGACATGGTCAAGAGCATCCTAATAAATCCAAAGCTGGGAGAATTAATCAGCTACTTTATGAACTGCGCTTCTTGGATTCACACTCAGATAATACATTCAGGTGACACTTTTACGTACACAAATTAATAGCACTGGCAAAAAAAACACCTAAATTGAAGCATGATTCACACATTTTATAATCATTATCACCTGCCAATATGTATATAACTTAGCAGTTGCTTTTTGGCTACAACATAAACATTGAAGAGCTACTGCAACCTCATTCTTTACACCTTTCAGCCTTTATTTGGGTTTAATACACACTTTCTTTGGTGTGTGTTAGTCATTGCTCAAAGTACTTACTCACCAGCTACTTCAGTTAATTCTCATCAAAGCCCATCAGGTATTTCCAGTTATGAAGATATTACCACTTAGTTTAGTGTTAAAGACAGGATTTGTTTTCATGCTATGTTATTTTATACCATCAGCCTTTGCAATGTGTGTTGTCCTTTGCAATAATTAAATGGGAAATGTTTCCATCTCTATCCACATTGACTTTCTGAGACATACATTTTATTGATTAAAACTCATTGATTTTGAAAGTATAAGAAAGTTAGGATTATAAAGAGAAAAGAGAAAAAAATCCTGCTGTGTACTTACAGCTGCTTTGGCCTGTTCAGCATCCATTGTCCCTTCTTCTCTGTGGATAGTGTCCCCCCTGTTCCCCTGGGGGAACTACCCCTCCTGCATTTGTCCTGCATGGGACTGTCAATCAAGTCCCCTCCACTCCTGGTCACGATGTGGGCATATGATCCAAGACAGACCCAAGGAACTCTCATTTCCTGGAGGCTGGGGACAAGGACACCTGAACAGAAACGGGTGAACCTGATTCTCCCCTGAGGAGGTGCCCTGGAGACAGGATTTTCCAGTTTCTGCTCCCCGGGACCTCAGAGCTGCACTGCTTCCTCCCTTCCCAGCGTTAGATTATTCTGACTTCTTTGAATTCTACAAGCAACCCCATGTCCTTCTAATGCATCAATTTATTGATTGAATTAGCCAGAGTCCCTGTCTATGGATTGCAACCAAAAAATATATACTGATACATATCATCTTAATACTTCTATTATAATGTATATCTATTACGCGCCAGGATTTTGCATATTCATATGCTTACATAGGTAAAATTCACTTAGTTCTGTCCATCCCATGGATGTTTCCAAGGGTTTTTATTAATCTTATAAACAACCCTACAATGATTAGTTTCATGCATATCACTTTCTCCATATCTTGGATTCTTTCCTCTGAGCGAGTCCCAGAAGTGGAATCACTGAGTCAAAGAGCACAGATATTATTATGGCTCTTGAAATTTGCCAAAAATGCTTCCTAAAAGGTCTCTGACAATTTATAATGAATGCAAGGACTCATTTTTTATCCAAGTTCTGGTTGACATTGACCATCCATGTAGTTTTGACATTGTGCGGCCAATATTTTCCTTGAAATAGTGGAACATAGTATTTCCCATTCTCTAGGAGAGGTACTTCCTATTCAGGCATTCTAAATTATTTTGTCAAATAGTGGTATAATCTTTAACTTTAAATATATATATATTATATATATAATTGATTTTTAGAGAGAGAGAGAGAGATTAGAAACATCGATGAGAGAGAATCATGCATGCCCCCCACCAGGGACCGAGCCTGCCCTCATGGGGAATCAAACCATGACCTCCTGGTTTATAGGTTGATGCTCAACCACTGAGTGAGGCTGGGCTATTCTTTAACTTTTGTAGAAGGATCACATAAATACCAATATAAAAATAGCTCCAGTGTCAAATTGTAAGTAATCTCAAAGTATAGATGATACTGTTTCCTTTGCTAGTCTTGCTAGGATTATAGTTCTCTCTATAGTAAAATAGCAAATTTCCCTAAGGATTGGGCCATCAAGTAATAAGCCAATGGGTCCTAGTCTCCCATCACTTCTGATATAAGTATATACTAATACAAAAAACTGTGGGACTGTCCTTCTAATAACTCCTTTTGATGCATCTAAGAATTTCTAAACAAAGGAAAGCAAAGGGGTTCTTTTTCTTTGCTCTTTTGAGCTATTTCCATGCCAAGAGTATACCTTAACAATAATGACTGTGATAGGTCTTTGAACCAGATCTGAGTACAAAGGATAAAATGTGTCCAGTGAGAACAGATCCAAGAAAATGAGCCCTAAAGGGATACAGATGGGCAGCATGTAAGGCAAGCTGCCCAAGCTGCCCTTGGTACCCACAAAAGCCCAGGGTACTTCCCTTTGACTCCTGGGCTTACCCTAAGCTTCTGGAGCTGGTTGGTGCCTTCCCTATCCCACTTGACCTATGACTGGGGTATCTGAGAAAATAACAAATAAATTATAAGAACTGCTGCTGTGAGTAAGCCAGTACTATCAGCAAATAGTTTGTACATAATGACTCTGTGCAAGGAAGTGGGTGCCAGGACCCAGAATAGTCCTCAGTCCCCATCAGTGTGTGCACCTCCTTTGAATGTATGAAAGCTGTTCCAGCCCTACTTCTTACAAGTCAGCCACAAGCCTCTCTTGATCAGAGACGTCCCAATTCTAAGGAGGGGACATGGGCTCCATGGCTGAAGCCAGAATGAGAAGCCAGGCTGACTTCCACCACTGTTCTAGATATGTTTCCAGTAACAAGCCCAGACTTTTCCTGACTTTGGGATCCACCAAAATCAGGGTCAGTCAGGAAGCTTGGAATTTTTTCTGTAGGCAAAGGGTGTCACTTAAAGATTTTAAGCAGGAACGTGATATAAAAGAGTTGCATTTTAGACAGTTTACTAGTAAAAGGATAGGGGATTTGTTAAGAGGGAAAGAACCTAGTCTGAAAGTAAAGCAACAGTTAAAACGCAGAGGGAAATGGGCTGAGGTGAATCTAGAAGGAAGAAAGAGATGCCCCCCACAGGCACCCCATCCATCCTGCACTGTCTCCTGAAAGTGACACTCGTGTGTGTTTTACATCCAGGAGATTATCTATTCTTTTACATTTCATGGCATCTATTCAAAAAATGGCTAATGCTTCCCATTAGCCCTGATTTCCTTGATAACCTTCTATAGATCTGTGAGTAATTAATGTATCCATATAAATCCTTCCTAGAACAGAGAAGCTATGACTATCTGAGCAGCTCGCTGCATACAGTGCTCCGCAGACATAGCCCAGATCCCAGTGAGACTGCCCCATGGTCATCCAGGATGGAGGGTCAGTCAAACAGAAAAAACTAAGTGCCTTTGTGCTGTATGATGCTCTTATGTGCCATGCTGTTGTTCCTTCTATTAAAGGAGCTACTGACCCAATCACTTTGTAACAATTCCAAATTCCCAGATGTTTGATGCTGTAAAGGTAGAAATAAGTCATGATACATTTGTCAAAATCCATCGAACGTAAAACACCCAGAGTGAACCCTAATGTAAACTGTGGACCTTGGGTGATAACATGTGTCAGTGTAGTCCTTTGATTGTAATGAATGTGCCACTCTGGTGCTGAGATGTTGATACTGGGGGAGGCTGTGCTTGTGTGCGGTCAGAGAGTATATAAAAATCTCTGTACCTAACTTTCAATTTTGCTGTGAACCTAAAATGGCTTTAAAAGTAAGGTCTATTTAAAAGATGATGATGATGATGACGATGATGATGGTGATGGTGATGCTGCTGCTGCTGCTGCTGACGCTGCTGCTGATGATGATATAAGCTGTATCCTATATTAAAATATATGTGAAACTGTACTATATGGAAAACATGTGAGAAAAAGATCTCATCAATTCTCTACTTCTCAAGAGCCTAGATATCTATAAGCTACTATTCAAGTCTCCTAGTACACAAGATAATTTTTTTTCTATATTAGAGAAAGTTTTCACAACTTGTAATTATTCTGAATGTTATCAGAACTTGGAAATACAGTAACTAAAAATTAAGATAGATGAAAGCATCTGTCTCTATGCAAAATATGTCCCTTTAAGGTCAAATTGGGTGAAAATGAATAGTTAACCTGGCAACCAAATAAAACTACAAAGCAACAAACACAAGTATAAACATTCTGTAAAGTGTTTCAAAAGATAAAGTGAACTGCTCCTAGAAGTGGGTATTAAAAAATCATGAGGACAAATCAACTTCTGCTGAACATCTTACACTTCCTTTATTTGTCCATCTGTTAAAGCCTTTCAAATGTTATTTTTTTTAAAAAAAAGAGAATGCACATTTAAAATGTATTATCTGAAACTTTTATTCCAGTGTTTTAAAATATGAAATATACCTTTCTCCCTATTATGCCACAAGATATAACTGCTTTATTTATCTGCAACATGCATATTTCTTACAAGCCTCTCATGAAAATATAGGGTGTCCCCCAAAATGTATACACACACTTTGAATAATTATAAAGGCAGTGTTTATAGAAATACATTTCATTTTCAAAATTGAGCTCTCAGCTGTTGAACTGTGTATACATTTTTGGAGGACACCCTGTATAGTCAGAAAATATGAAGCCCTTCAGTTGTGTCTCTGTGACTGCAAAGGCCCCGGCCCACAATATCAAATGGAGAAGAGTTAACTTGTTGACATCTGTTTTAGGCTAAAAATGGAAATTGTGAAGTTCTTCTCTCCTCTTCCAAGAGTTCCCTGGAATGGATCAAAAGCCTTCAAAAGACTTGGCACCAAGGGAACTTCTAGGCAATGTCTACACAGCACAAAATGAGATGGAGACTTGGCATCTTCCAGAAGATCAGGCTATGTTGACTACTGAAAAAAAAAAAAAAAAAGATGGGGCGGGGGGAGCCATATGGGGCGGGGGGGAGCTATAGCTTGCTCCTTTTGTGGCCTGAAAGGTCAAAATAGTTCACAAAGCTCCAGAATTTTCCTTGTGTGGATCTGCATGTTAACTTTCCACACAACCATGACAGAAACTCCTTGCATTGGGTACAGTTGGACAGCTAAACATCAAGACTGGGCCAGGCACTGTGCTAGGCACTAGGGGTACGAATGGCTACATTTCCCGGATAAGTGAGACAAAGGAATGTCTGGAGTCCGAATTTAGAAGTAACCTTCCTGATCTCCCACTTGTTGTTTTTTTCCACACCAATTAACTTGGCCTGTGAAGTCTTGCTTTTCGTGAGGCTGAGTCAAGATGAACTAGCACTAGGG